>NC_087200.1:213509236-213516311 GCF_015104395.2 Macrobrachium nipponense
CTGTTTCGCCTTATGGCATTATCAAGCGACTACTGACTTACAATCTGGCCCTTCGGCCTATTTATTTCATTGTGTGGCAAGTATGACCTTGAGGTTTGGGTACTGGTTAGTCTAGGGATTAACAGCTTAAGGGTGTTGTTTTGGATACAAAGAACATAAGGACATAAGTACTGTGACAATAAAAGTGAAAGTTTAAACAGTGGTTAAATAAATATTCAAAATATAATACCATGTGCTAGTGTTTCCTTGAATGTATGTTTAAAATTTAATTTGCAAGAAATGATTGACTGCAATGTCGCGGGAAATTTAAATGGAGATATGAAAACATACAAAAGGAAGGATTTCATTAGTCATAAAATGGTTGCTTTATTAATTAGAAAATCAAGGAATATTTGATTTGCTGTGATTGATTGCATCTTTTATTGAACTTTTTGAGCTATGTTGACAAGGCTACAGTGAGAAACTTAAAAGTATCATTTCAATAAAGGACGGGTCCTTTAATTAAGACTTTCAAAATCGGGTGAAGAATAAGAACTACCTACAAATTAGCTGTCAGTCAATATTCCCCTGTACTGTAGTCTCGTAGATACGAAGAGTTCATATATTTAAATATTTCATAATATTTATATACTTCAGCTTACACATTTGGTAATAAATCAGTATCATAAACTCTTTAAAAAGCTGTAAGTTAAATGTTTTTCAGATTTATAATTAGTGTTACGAGAGAGAGAGAGAGAGAGAGAGGAGAGAGAGAGATGAGAGGGAGAGAGAGAGAGAGGGGGGTGGGGGGGGTAGCAAGGTTCATGTTACATGGCGTGGGTGAGAATCATAAGGAGAGAGAGAGAGAGAGACCTTACAGACCTTACAGTTCGTTCGGGTTGCCCCAGGTCCCTCAGTGTGAGGCACCTCTAATGTCTACCAGAGAGTTGCTAGTACATCTTCCGGTATATTTTTGCATCTTCCAATCTCGGATGGTCTGGGATGCAGTTTAGATATTTGTCGTGGTTATTCTCAAACACATCTACGCTCACTCCTGATATTCCTCAGATGAGCTGGCAACGCATTAAATAGACCCTGCATTATCGATGCTGGTGCGTAGTGGATTAATGTCCTGTGTGGTTTCCTTATTTTTCCTGGTATAGTTTTGGGCACTATTAATCTACTTCTGCTTGCTCTTTCTGATATTTTTAGTTCCATGATGTTTTCTGCTATTCCTTCTATCTGTTTCCATGCCTGAATTATCATGTTGCGTTTTCTTCTCCTTTTTAGACTCTACAATTTTAAGGATTGTAGTCTTTCCCCAGTAGTCAAGGTCCTTAACTTCTTCTCTTCTAGCTGTAAAGGAAACCTTTTGTACACTCTCTATTTGTGCAATATCCTTTTGATAGTGTAGGTAGTTACCATATCATATTGCAATATTCAAGTGGACTACGAACATATGTTTTATAAAGCATAATCATGTGTTCCAGCTTTTCTTGTTTTGAAGTGCCGTAACAACATTTCCATTTTTGCTTTACATTTTGCCAAAAGAATTGCTATTGATCATTGCATAACATGTTTCTATTCATCATCACACCAGGTCTTTAACTGCTTCCTTATTGTGATTGTCTCATTATTAGGTCCCCTATTATGCATATAGCTTTCCTTCTCTGTCTCCATAAGAGAGAGAGAGAGAGAGAGAGAGAGAGGAGAGAGAGAGAGAGAAGTAGTAGGAAGGTTCATGTTACATGGCGTGTGTGAGAATCATAAGGAAAGAGAGAGAGAGAGAGAGAGAGAGAGAGAGTTCATAGTTACATGCCTTGGAATGAGAAGAACGATATGGGAGACGGGAGACGAGTGGAGATTTGTGGAAGTCAAAGCACAAGGAAGAGATGAGTTGAGGAATTTCACAGAGGCCCTTGGCGTCACACTCCGTTTGAGGCTGTAATGATATTGGTGATAATGATGATTTTCTTAGACCTATAGTTATAATGATGATGATGATTTCAGACTTACACTTATAATGAAGGTGATATTAATGAGGATTGCAGATCTATCCTTATAATGATGTTGATAAAAATGATGATATCAAACATACACTTATTCCTCTCTGGATGATTCATTTTTTACTTGTTGTATTCAATCAAGAGAACTGGAAAGCAGTCAACAGGCAATTTCCAAACAGACATTTTAGAAGCGTTGTTTCTTAGTAACTGATGAGAGCAACTCCTGATTGCAACACGTTCTTACGACGTTTTATTATCATTAGATATATTATAGAAAATAATGATAATAATTATAATTATTATTATATTATTCAGAAAATAAACCCTCAATTCGATAGAACAAGCCTACAAGGGACAATAAGTAAAAATTGAAGCTCCCAAACAATATGGTGCTCATTTGAAAGAAGTATCAGCAGGTAACAGGAAAGACAGAAAGAAGAGGTCAGATAGTAGGGCAGAAAAAAAAAAGAAAACCATATAATGAAATAAATATATAAAGATATAATAAATAAAACAAAAATTACCAGATTCAGTCTTTATTTGACTAAAATTGGCAGAGCGGTCAGCAGGTATTTTAAGCTTCACCTTATGGTGCTCATTAATCTGTTTCCGTTTTCATTTTATTTTTTTTTATTTTGTACAGTATCGAAGATAACAAAATATATGAGTACTGACTAATCTAGGAGGAGAAGATAATGAATCCTTAATTACGAATAGAATGGAATTAAGAATTCATAACAAAGACCAACCGTTTAGGACCTATGAGGTCATTTAAAGCTGAAAGGAAAACAGGGCAAAGAAGGTCCGAAAGTTGTAAAAGGAGCCAAACCTCAAACGGCAGCTGAACTATGGAACGATTGTTAGGAGAGGATGGAAAGAAAAATGGAAGAAATATAATAATGAATGAAGGTACAGTAAAAAAAAAATGCAAGGGATTACAGCTAGGGGTCCAAAAGTATGCTGCAAAGACGCCTCAAGTATTGCCTACAGTGCACCTTGAGAGGTGCACTGACGGCACTACACCCCGTATGGCGGTTATCCATAATTACACAAAATTCTACGAAACTAGACTTTTAATCTTCATAGAAATTATCAAACCCATCAATAGATAATTATCGTGATAGTCTTAATAGCTACATTTGTCAAAGGAACCGAAATCTCTCTAAATAGCTCTTAGAAGGAAATTAGTCCCAATTAATCTCTGAGGAAATGAGGTCGACTCCACTTGGGGATTCTCAAGATATTTATATGATTTTTTTTATTTAACGACTTCTTAACTCAGGGACTACGATTGGGAATTCATCTTATTCCATTAAAATGTTTGAAGATACTTATGTAATCGTTTTAGACTTGTATCACACACACACACACACACATATATATATATATATATATATATATATATATATTATATATATATATATATATATATATGTATATATATATATATATATATATATATATATATATATATATATATATATATATATATATATTATATATTATATATATATATATATATATAATAAAGGAGCCCATTAAAACACCAAAATATAGGGTGCAAAGTACTATATTTCAGAGACTGCTGTCTCCCTCTTCAGGTAAATGAATGAGCAAGGTTTACAGAAAAGGTGGTATTATACCAAGAGATCCATCCCCACAGGTAAGCCAATTTAGGTCAAACTCCACTGATAATCTTCCTTTAATCTTCTTAAGCGTGGGTTTGAGTGAAATCTTGTCGATCGTATCTGATTCCCATGCTCCTTTTGAGATGGGATTCAGATGTGATCAACTAGATTTTCATTCAACCAATGCTTAAGAAGATTAAATGATCATCAGCGGGGGTGACCTAAATGGTATAAATACCACCTTTTCTGTAAACTTTTCTCATTCATTTACCTGAAGAGGGAGACAGCAGTCTCTGAAATATAGTACTTTCTCTGTATATTTTGTTGTTTTTTATGGGCTCCTTTTATTAGATGGAATTCTGTTGTAACAGAACATTTTTACCAGTCATATATATATATATATATATATATATATATATATATATATATATATATATATATATATATATATATAATATATATATATATATTTACATATATATCCCCTATATATATATATATATATATATATATATCTATATATATAATATAATAATATATATATATTTATATATACCTTATATATATATATATATATATAATATATATATATCATATATATATATATAGGTATATATATATTATATATATACATACTTTCAAACGTTAAATATCTTTTATTCTGCTCCTTTTTGAAATAAAAACGGACAGCCAGAAAAGGAATGATGGATATCATGGTGTGTCACAGATCAATCATGTTAACTGGAATACCACAGAAGCAATAAAGCGACAATATTACTCTCCCTTTGCGCAAACAAATACATCACAAAAACCAATTCCATCGAATATCTGTCTCTGTCCTGAGGTGGGGGACTGGCTTATCTAAGTGAGGAGTCAATTAATTTGACAGAAGCACTTCTTGCCATTTAGATTTATATTGATTTCATGAATAGAGAATCCTCTAGTGAGTTGCAGTGAGAACTAATCTGATTGGAGTTTACGATGTCCTCAAAGTAAACCTGAAACATAAAATTAACAAGCAATTTCCCGCCACAGGTAATAACAATTTCTAATAACTGTTACCTGGGGTTTATTGATAGATACTTCAGTTTATGGAGAAAATTGGGCTACTATTAAATCATATTTTTTTCAATAATTTATGAATAAAAGAATCTGCTATACAAATTAAACGTATAGCTAATAACAGTTTGTATCAACCATACGTAATATTTTTCCCAGTCTCATGGAATTAAGAAAAACAAAGAAAAATTCCCTCATGAATAGCTGAGGAATTACCTTGTATAATCCCGGGAGAGGATATTAAAGACATACATATTTTAAAACTCCGTTCAGCTCTAATTGAAGGATAATGACAGGCTTCAATTAACTTGCCATTTTCACTGAAGTCTTAAATTGTAGTAATTAGAGATATTATCTTCGTTTCAACTTTTTATGTATATAAATTACTGAAGAATTTCTCTTTGTTAAAGTTAACATCTGCCTCCCTTACTTTTTGTTATTCTTAATTTTTTTTTCTCACTTATTTATTTTGTTTGTGGCTTAGAAAATATCACGACCCTAGGTTACCCGAAGGCTATTTTTGCTAGAGAAATGGAGTCTACTCATTTTTAGTCACAAAATATTTATTCATCATTAATTCAGCATAAATCCCTTTTAATTTACATACAATTAACTCAAGCAAAAATTAGGTACTATTTTACTTAGATATAAAACTGTAATAATAGTGATAAAATAAGCACAAAATATCAGTTATACTCGAGTAACGATAATATCAAATAAACGGATATTAAGAAATACATCTTTGGCATTACCAAATGAAAGTTTTTAGGCAAAATGAAGGACAATGAAGATACTTATGCAAGCTAATATTGACTGACGAAATTTTGCTTTTCTGATAAGTCGTGCATATGTATACACTCAAAGATTCAATGTCCAGAAATTAGTTACGATAACGATGGAATTCAATGTTTACATGTCAAAGGTAGGTCACAGAAAAAAAAAAGAAAAACTATTATTTACAGACGTCTTCAAGGCGAACAGGAAGTGAAATGAGACATCAATGAGATTTTATACTAAGTAATGAGAAAAAAATCAAAAATCTATTTTGATAGTTGTAAAAAAATGCATTTCTGTTGCAATACAGTAAGTAGAATTTTTTAAGATTCCCTATCTATCTAGATTAGGACTAACATGAGGTATATCCTTAATATTCTTCAAACATTCAATCGAATCACAAAAAGAAAGAGAGAAAAAAACCACACGATTTGATTCATATAGAAACCAATATTCAGCTGCTTCTGTCCACTTTGCATCTTCGTATCCGCATTGGAAGCGAACGCTGCCATACTGATATAAAAGGAGTTATGGCTTTCAAGACGATGAATACACGATGATGCAGATACTGAGAACTGAGACCTTTCTGTTGTCGCTATCATTCGGGTTCTCATAAGGGAAAGACTGATATTTGAATGCTGGAGTACTTTGGCATATCTGAAGAAAGCACTCAGTAAAAAATTGATTTAAAAGCTATGGCACTGAAGACGTCTGGAATCAAATCCCTGTTTGTTATTCAGATTCTAAGTCATAAACAAATTATTCTTTCAAGTATATGTAGGTTAATCAACGGTCATTCATTAGCACTTTCGTTCCTCACTGTAAAGATATTTTCTGTCCTATGAGAGAGAGAGAGAGAGAGAGAGAGAGAGAGAGAGAGAGAGAGAGAGAGAGAGAGAGTCTAGCAATATTTTTCATCCTTTGTGTATACGAGTCACGCACTTTCACCTTGTTAATCTTTCCTTACTACTGCACACTCATAAATTAGTTTTGCTAAGAGCACGTACTACATCTGCTTATTCCTGTTCACATAACGAACTATCTGTCCTAAAAAATCCCAAAAATTTGACCTATCTCGGTTTGTTTAAATAAATAAATATTGTCAAATTAAATGCTTTGTTTTGTTATTTCCCTTACGTCTGTTTTCTTCTTCTTCTTCTTCTTCTTCTTCTTCTTCTTCTTCTTCTTTTTATTCAATAAAGCCTGAGGCGTTAATGGTCTTTGGCTTCTGTGAAAGGAGACCCAGTGTTCCGGAGTCCCGGTTAGAAATAGCCTTGGCTCCTCTGCCTCATTTACACTCGTGTCTAAATTCTTTGTGGTAGTTTTGTGCAGCCTCAACGGGGTGTTTGAACGAGCCTCCAACAGTGAATGACGCTTAGATCTTAAGCTTTTGCAAAATGTATAGGTGGGAGCTGGTTAACGGAAGGAACTGAAAAAAAAATCGAAAAGAAAATCGAAAATAGACGAAGTGAAGATCCTGGTAAAACTTGTGATGTTTGGTGCCAGATGCCATTGCTGAAATGTACGCTTCAAAACATACTGATAAGGATGACTGTCCATATTTATTTTATTAAGTTGATGTTTTGAAGAATTAGTTATTTACTTCCATACGCTCTTATACTTCATCCT
>NC_087200.1:213516811-213526811 GCF_015104395.2 Macrobrachium nipponense
TTCTCGATGTCGACGCTTTCCAGTTGGGCATGTTCTTTAGTTGGTGTCTGACTGAATCTGTCGTGATGTCAGTGAATCTTTGTTTTATTCTCCCTGTTTCTTCAGCCTTGATTTCCTGGAGCCATGTTGCATGTTTGTTGTGTGATACCGGATTGCTCCAGATGTTTTTCCATAGTCTCTTACTTGGTTCGGCTTCAGGAATTTCTTGGTGGTTGTCTTTCTCAGTTGGCTGTATAGTCTTTTCTGGTTGGTTCCGAATAGTTTGTTCTGTTGGTATCCCTTATTCCTGTTCATGTATTGTTGGATCTTATGTCCTTTAGCCTTAAGCCTGTTTTTACATCTTCTATTGTTGTTTAGTTTGTCCCCTCTCCTGTACTTTGAATTTCTCGTTCAGTTCCTCCCTTGTTTTCTTGCTTCTTAGCCTTTTTTCTGACATCTCTTTCAATTTACTTAAGTCAGATCTCATCACCATAATTTGCTTTTCCAAGCGCCTTTTTATTATTATTATTATTATTATTATTATTATTATTATTATTATTATTATTATTATTATTATTATTATTATTATTTTATTATTTTTTTGTGTGTGTGCTCTATCACAGTCCTCCAATTCGACTGGGGGGTATTTATAGTGTGGGTTCCGGGTTGCATCCTGCCTCCTTAGGAGTCCATCACTTTTCTTACTATGTGCGCCCGTTTCTAGAACACACTCTTCTGCATGAGTCCTGGAGCTACTTCAGCGTCTAGTTTTTCTAGATTACTTTCAGGGATCTTGAGATCGTGCTAGTGCTCCTATGATTATGGGTACAATTTCCACTGGCATATCCCATATCCTTCATTTTATTTCTATTTTCAGATCTTGATACTCATCCATTTATTTCCTCTATTTCTCTTCAACTCTGGTGTCCCATGGTATTGGGAAAATGATGAGTGATATTTCTTCTTGACTTTGTCAATCAACGTCACGTCTGGTCTACTTACACGTATCACCTTATCTGTCCTGATACCATAGTCCCAGATTATCTTTGCCTGATCGTTTTCTATCACTCCTTCAGGTTGGTGCTCGTATCACTTATTACTGCAAGGTAGCTGGTGTTACTTGCACAGGCTCCAGTGGAGGGTTTTGGCCACTGAATCGTGCTCTTTTTGTTCTGGTCTGTGCAAGTGCCGGGCATTCACTTGCTATGTGGTTTATGGTTTCTTCTTTCGTATTGCCCTTCCTACATATGGAAAGATGTTATTTCCGTCTATCGTTCTTTGAACATATCTGGTTCTTAGGGCCTGATCTTGTGCTGCATTATCATTTCTTCAGTTTACTTCTTAGCTCTCCCCTCTGTAGCCATTGCCATGTGGTCATCGCTGGCTAGTTTCCTTTGTCTGTGTCATGTATTTTCCGTGCATTGGTTTGTTGTGCCAGTCCTCTGTTCTGTTTTGTCATTCTCCTGTCTCTGTATATTTCTGGGTCTTCGTCTACTTTTATTAGTCCTTCTTCCCATGCACTCTTTACCCACTTGACTTCACTGGTATTCAGATATTGCCCTAGTGCTCTGTTTTCGATATTGACGCAGTCCTCTATACTTAGTAGTCCTCTCCCTTCATCCTTTCGTGTTATGTATAGTCTGTCCGTATTTGTTTCTCTTTGGTGTAGTGCTTTGTGTATTGTCATATGGATTCCTGGTTTTTCTGATCTATGCTTCAGAGTTCTGCCTTCGTCCATTCCACTATTCTGCGCTGTATCTGATTACTGGCACTGCCCATGTGTTTTATGGCTTTTATCATATTTCCGGTGTTGAGTTTTGACTTGAGTATTGCATTGAGTCTCTGCATATTCTTTCCTGATCGTGTCCTTCATCTCTTGATGCTTTATATCCCTTGTTCCATTATTCCCTGGTATTTTGAATCCAGTCTCATCTATGTGTTTGATGTTGCTCCCATCTGGTAGCTTTATCCTTTCAGTTCTCGTTACTTGGCCTTTTTGCATGTTGACTAATGCACATTTTTCTATTCCAAACTCCATCCTGATGTCCCCAGATACAATCCTTACAGTCTGGATTAGGGTATCTATTTTCTTGATGCTCTTACCATACAGCTTGATGTCGTCCATGAGCAATCAGATATTTATCATTATTATTATTATAATTTTTTTTTTTTTTTGCTCTATCACAGTCCTCCAATTCGACTGGGTGTTATTTATAGTGTGTTGTTCCGTGTTGCATCCTACCTCCTTAGTAGTCCATCACTTTTCTTACTATGTGCGCCGCTTCTAGGATCACAACTCTTCTACATGAGTCCTGGGTCTACTTCAGTGTCTAGTTTTTCTAGATTATTTTCAAGGATCTAGGGATCGTGCCTGCTGCTCCTATGATTATGGGTACGATTTCCACTGGAATATCCCATATCCTTCTTATTTGTATTTTCAGATCTTGATACTTATCCTTTTTTTTTCCCTCTCTTTCTCTTCAACTCGGGTGTCCCATGGTATTGCCACATCAATGAAGTATACTTTCTTCTTGACTTTGTCAATCAACGTCACGTCTGGTCTATTTTGCACATATCACCCTATCCGTCCTGATACCACAGTCCCAGAGGATCTTTGCATGATCGTTTTCTATCACTCCCTCAGGTTGGTGCTTGTACCATTATTACTGCAAGGTAGCTGATGTTTCTTGCACTAGCTCCAGTGGAGGGATTTTGCCACTGAATCATGCCTCTTTTTGTACTGGTTCTGTGCAAGTGCCGGGCATTCGCTTGCTATGGGGTTTATGGTTTCATTTTTCGTATTACACTTCCTACATATGGGAGAGATGTTATTTCCGTCTATCGTTCTTTGAACATATCTTGTTCGTAGGGCCTGATCTTGTGCCGCTGTTATCATTCCTTCAGTTTCCTTCTTTAGCTCTCCCCTTTGTAGCCATTGTCATGTGTCATCGCTGGCTAATTCTTTAGTCTGTCTCATGATTGTCCGTGCTTGTCCTCTGTTTTCTGTTTGTCATTCTCCTGTCTCTGTATATTTCTGGGTCTTCGTCTACTTTTATTAGTCCTTCTTCCCATGCGCTCTTTAGCCACTCGTTTCACTGGTTTTCAGATATTGCCCCCAGTACTCTGTTCTCGATGTTGATGCAGTCCTCTATAACTTATAGTCATCTCCCCCTCCTCCTTCGTGTTATGTATAGTCTGTTCCGCTATTTGCTCTTGGGTGTAGTGCTTAGTGTATTGTCATATGTTTCCTGGTTTTCTGATCTATGCTGCGGAGTTCTGCCTTCGTCCATTCCACTATTCCTGCGCTGTATCTGATTACTGTCACTGACCATGTGTTTATGGCTTTTATCATATTTTCAGCGTTGAGTTTTGACTTGAGTATCGCCTTGAGTCTCTGCATATATTCCTTCCTGATCATGTACTTCATCTCTTGTGTTTTATATCCCTTCCCTTCCATTATTCCCAGGTATTTGTATCATGTCTCATCTATGTGTTTGATGTTGCTCCCATCCGGTAGCTTTATCCCTTCAGTTCTCGTTACATTGCCTTTTTGTATGTTGACTAAGGCGCATTTTTCTATTCTTCCAAACTCCATTATTATTATTATTATTATTATTATTATTATTCATTATTATTATTATTATTATTATTATTATTATTATTATTATTATTATTATTATTATTATTATTATTTATTTTTATTTTATTTTATTTTTTTTTTTTTTATTATTATTATTTTTTTTTTGCTTTATCAACTGTCTTTCCATTTCGACTGGGTGGTATTTATAGTGTGGGGTTCCAGGTTGCATCCTGCCTCCTTAGGAGTCCATCACTTTTCTTACTATGTGTGCCGTTTCCAGGATCACACTCTTCTGCATGAGTCCTGTAGCTACTTCAGCGTCTAGTTTTTTCTATATTCTTTTTCAGGGATATTGGGATTGTGCCTAGTGCTCCTATGATTATGGGTACGATTTCCACTAGCATATCCCATTTCCTTCTTATATCTATTTTCAGATCTTGATACTTATCCATTTTTTCTCTCTCTTTCTCTTCAACTCTGGTGTCCCATGGTATTGGGAAATCAATGAGTGATACTTTCTTCTTGGTTTTCTGATCTATGCTGCGGAGCTCTGCCTTAGTCCACTCCACTATTCCTGCGCTGTATCTGATTACTGGCACTGCCCATGTGTTTATGGCTTTTATCATATTTGGCCGGCCTTTGAGTTTTGACTTCAGTATTGCCTTGAGTCTCTGCATATAATGCTTTCCTGATCGTGTCCTTAATTTCGTGGTGTTTTATATCCCCTCCTTCCATTATTCCCAGGTATTTGTATCCTGTCTCATCTATGTGTTTGCTGTTGCTCCCATCTGGTAGCTTTATCCCTTCAGTTCTCGTTACTTTGCCTTTTGTATGTTGACTAAGGCGCATTTTTCTATTCCAAACTCCATCCTGATGTCCCCAGATACAATCCTTACAGTCTGGATTAGGGTACCTATTTCCTTGATGCTCTTACCTTACAGCTTGATGTCGTCCATGAACATCAGATTGTTGATTCTGTTGCCTCTTTTCTTGAGTTGGTACTCGGCATCCATCTTCTGTAGTACTTTTGTCATGGGAATCATGGCTACTACGAAGAGTAGTGGGGACAGTGAGTCGCCCTGGAAGATCCCTCTCTGATATTAACCTCTGCTAGTCTTATTCCAGAGCTTGTAAGTATTGTATTCCAGTTGCGCATTGATTTTTGTAGGAAGCTGATGGTGTTTTCCTCGCCCCATATATTTTCAGGCATTCTAATAGCCATATGTGTGGCATCATGTCGAAGGCTTTCTTATAGTCTATCCATGCCATGCTTAGGTTGGTTTTCCTTCTACGTTTTCTTCATTACCATTTTGTCTATCAGGAGCTGGTCTTTTGTGCCCCTACACTTCCTTCTGCAGACTTTCTGTTGGTGGGGGATGGTGTTTGTCTCCTCTATGTGTTGTATAGCCTTTCACTGATGATACCTGTTAGTAACTTCCACATTATTGGTAGGCAGGTGATAGGCCTGTAGTTACTGGCTATATTTCCCTTACTCTTGTCTTTTTGTACTAAGGATGTTCTTCCTGTGGTCATCCATTTGGGTGCATGGTGATTTGAGATACAATGCTGGAGTTGTTCTGCTATTCGTGGGTGTAGGGCCTTGAAGTTTTTTGAGCCAGTATCCATGGACTTCATCAGGACTGGGGCTTTCCAGTTTGGGCATTTTCTTTAGTTGGTGTCTGACTGGGTCTGTCGTGATCTCTGTGAGTCTTTGTTTTATTCTCCCTGTTTCTTCTTCCTTGACTTCCTGCAGAGGATTTGATATAATCTACAACGAAACCAAGACCCAGTGCATGTCGCTGCTCCCGAGATCGCTTAAGCATATTGCAGAAACCTCAAATTTTCCTCGGAAACCATCGGCTTAGAATTTGTGCAGCGATATCCGTATTTGGGTCACATTATCACCGACGACCTAAAAGATACGGCAGACATTGAACAGAGGCATCGTAACTATGTGCAGCTGGCAACATGATTGCAAGGAGGTTTTGCCTTCTGTCACCTGAGACGTGAAACTGCTGCTATTCCGCTCGTACTGCTACAGTATCTATGGGTGTTCCTCTGGACGAACTATACCCGAGAGACCATGAGACGCATCACTGTTGTGCACAATGACATTCTGAGACGCCTCACAAACACTCCCCGCTACCACCCCGCCACACATATGTTCATTGAAAAACCACCTGGACAATTTAAAAGTCATTGTTAGGCGAACAATGTCCAGTCTGGTAACCCAAGTGAGAAACAGCAGCAACTCGCTCATACAAAGCATCCTAAGGAGTGAAGCAAGAAGAAATTCTAAATTGTGGGAAAGATGGGAAAATGAGACCTTTGTCCCCTAAAGGACTTAATCTCTGTATTGGCAAGATGTCATACTGCAGTTATTGTCATTATTAAATTTATTGCTGATATTTTAATTTTTCATTATTTCTGTTATTCCTATCAAGTTAAAGTTTTATTTACAGTTAATTTATGTATTAAGCCCTCTGGACCTGACTACTGTAACCACCTAAGGTCTCTAGTTGACATTTGAGTTATATAATATGTGCACCAACTGTTATTACTCTCAATGCATATTTTATTTTCTCACCAATAGTATTACTGTTATAACCAGTATGATGATTACTAGCTTTTATGCTACCTCAGCTATATTGTGGATAAGTTTGCCGATTATTCATTTTCTTTTTCTATTTTATCATGTCTCATGTATCTAGATTGTGTACGTTACTGTCTGTATTTTGTATACTCAATGTATATGGCCCCGAGCTAAAATAAAACATATTATTATTATTATTATTTTATTATTATTATTATTATTATTATTATTATTATTATTATTATTATTATTATTATTATTATTAATTATTATTATTATCCCGAAGATAAACACCAATTGAAAGGGAACACAAACTTACCGGGGCCATTGACTTGACTGATTCAAAAATAAATTCAAAATACCACTATTTATTTCTTCACACCATACACCCGGATGGTTGTTTATTTCAAAAAAATTTTGCCTATTTATTAATTGTATACGTTTAAAAATATTATTACATTATATACTTAATTTACACTATCTTTATAATTTTCTTATTACCTCGTATCGACTATAAAAGTGTAAGTCATTAAACTTATAAGAATATTGTGGATATCACTTGCCATACTTAATAACATTGAGTCTTAACCACTGATAAATGCTAATAATTTGCTCATAATTTTTCCGAATATTATGAAAAGCCTAATAAAATCTACTCATTTTATTTCTTTCTAATGGTAATTGAGGAACATGAAATCTGAAATCAAACGCTGGAATGCAAACATTCCAAAAAGATTAATACGATCAGTGTAATTAGAACCTATTATGAATATTACCTCATTTATGGGTAATAGATTTTTAATTAACTCACTAATATAAATTATGAATCCCATTAACTTTTTTCAAACAACAAGAATGGTGGGCGTATATAATAATAATATATTATTAATAATAATATTATTATTAGTATAGTATTAATATTAATATAATATAATATTAATATATTGTACATGCCCTCAATTCTTTGTCATCAAAACTCATTTATGGAATATTTAATGCCAATACAAATTATAACTATACTTACATGAAGCAATGATCAGAAATATCCAAATTTCAGTAGATTATTTTCATTTTCTGTCCCTATTATATTTATTTATTTATCACCTTTTCCTATAACTCTCTCTCTCTCTCATCTCTCTCTTCTCTCTCTCTCTCTGCTCTCTCATCTCTCTCTCTCTCTCTCTCATCTCTCTCTCTCTCTATTTGGTTTATTATAAATGTCTGTTGACATGTTCACGAGGGTTTTCAGCTGAAGATTTCAAGACAAAATGAAGAAAGATTCTGGAGGGAAAATACTTCGTACAAAAACCACCATATATATATTTCAGAAAGCTCAATTTTTTGCGCAACGAACCTATGAAACAATTCAAACCACACACACATACACGCGCACACACACACACACACACACACACAACAGGGACAGAAAGGTAAGTTATTGCAGGGAGTCGAATATCAGAGAGAGAGGAGAGAGAGAGAGAGAGAGAGAGAGAGAGAGAGAGAGAGAGAGAGAGAGAGAGAGAATATTCTTAGTCGAAATAGGAACGACCCCGACCAGAGATGAATAGCAGTTCAGAAAAAGCATATATATAAGTCACGTGTAATCAATGCTGTCTCTGTAACTTGGTATCTATTTGGGGAAAACTAAACTATAAACATTTAGTTGAATAGTGGTAATCTCTTTCAAGTACTTAATGATAATAATAACAAGCAGATAGAGGTATATTTTCTATGTTATTTGTGATTCTAAAAATGTCCGTAGTATTTCCAAAGTGAATCTTTGATTACTAAATTAAGGATGAACCTGGGATGCCTTTGAATGCTGAGAGGCCTTAGTGTAATAATGGAACCATATCTTCGAGACTGTCAATTTGTGAATCATGATTTAAGAATATTAGGAATGAGATATTATGGAATAGTAAGAAATGGAAACATGAGGGAAATTATGGATGTTCCTTATGTAGATGAGGTAATGAAGAAAGAAACATAGAAATGGTTTGGGCATGTCTTTCTGACCACCCTGTGGGAAAATATAATACATGATTTTCTAGATGGGATACTGTGGTCATCAGAAAAAAAAGTTTTGCTTCAAATATCTCGTGCACGTACCCAACAATAAACACCAGAAAAGCCATCGTGCCCACGAAACATAACCTGCAGTTGATTAACTCGATTTCATTATTCAGGTGCGAGAAGAAACACCTTTCCTCTGAGACGGACGTGATAGTAAGCGGCGGTCCCTTAATTAACCGGATGCTGGGGAACTCACCTGGGAATTACGGCATTATTCGGTTGCCTTACTTGATGAAATGTACCTGTGTTTTAAAGGCAAATGTCAATATGATTCAATTTGGAATTGACTTGTGGGTTGATGAGTACAATCAGAAGTAGGATGCTTTCAATAAAGGTAATTGTAGGTAACAAGATTGAAAATAAAGATACGAATATTAAATGTTTTGCTATGAGCAAAATGTTAAAATACGAAGCGAGTTCAAATAAGATCTGATATGAAATGCAGCTAAGAAACATGTTCCTCTCTCTCTCTCTCTCTCTCTCTCTCTCTCTCTCTCTCTCTCTCTCTCTCCACACAGACCAAGGCTCATACAGCTATGACAACGAATCCAATCTCTAAATGGGATGAAAATATAATATTGAGGCAAAGCCAGGCCTTGGGACCTAAGAGTACATACGGTGCTGAAAGGAAAACTGAAGTAAAAACGTTTGAATTGTGTTATCAGAAGGGAAGCCTCGCAGGTGCATTATGAAACAGTTATTACGAGTGGGTTGAAAAAAAGTAAGATGGAGGAGGAAAGTGACTATGAATGGAAGGTACAGTAAAAGCAATGAAAATGGCCGATTGAATGCAGCAAAGAATCTTGAGTGATGCCAAAGATGCATTGCGTGAGGTTACACTGACGGCACAACAACTCTCCTACGGGGAATATAATCTGTGATTTTTATTAAACAAAAAGATTATTAATGAAATAACTGACACGTTGAAAAAAAAAACGTTTAATATTAACTCATAATTCATGATTTAACTGTAACACCTTTCATACAAACAGTTTTATGAATAATCTGTAATATGGACATTCAAATACTTTCCAGTAACTTGTACGTAAGGTAGACTCGAGATAATGCAATTTAAATTAAAGTTGGACATAATTACTATATCTATTGGGAGATCATACTGAGAATTGTCAATAATTCTTATCCTACAAGAACGTCACTGTAGTATAATTAATCACTTTACATTACCTATATACGAAACGGATAACTACTTTCAATATATCCTACATGAAGAGCGATTCTAGGTCACTACTAAACTTATCAATATGTGAAGATATAAAAAAATTTACAGTATCGCAGTCGAGAAATTCATTGTAAGGAAAATTGCTATTTCAGGGGAACTTATGATAAACAAAATAATGCTAAAGTCAAATATATAAAGTTGTCTGGATACTCAAGCTGTATACGGGAAGTTAGGACTTCAAAGAAGTAAGACACGCGTATATATACACACCCAAACGTATCCACTAAATGAAAAATACATCACGAAAACTAAACTGGTAGAAACAAGCCATTAGACTGCAATATTTATATATCTGGAACGTCACCAAACAAAAAGCGGAGAGACAAAAGACTTTGAAATTGACAGGAATCGGTCCCCGGAGTCTCGTTTGAAAAAGAATTCAGACGAAACACCGAAATAATATATAGAACTCTTCGATAAGGTAACAAGAGGTTCCGCTTCCCTTTATGGTCTGGTTCGATATCAAACTTATTTTTTGAACGTCGCTTCTGGTTTCTTTAAAATATAATCGGGTGTTTTTGAATGTCACTGGCAT
>NC_087200.1:213531811-213549311 GCF_015104395.2 Macrobrachium nipponense
TATTTGCACGTATCACTCTTTAACTGATCGTTTTCTATCACTCCTTCAGGTTGGTGCTCGTACCAACTTATTACTACAAGGTAGCTGATGTTTCTTGCACAGGCTCCAGTGGAGTGCTTTTGCTACTGAATCATGCCTCTTTTTTTTTTGTACTGGTTCTGTGCAAGTGCAGGGCATTCGCTTGCTATGTGTTTATGGTTTCATTTTTCGTATTGCACTTCTTACATATGGGAGAGATATTATTTCCATCTATCGTTCTTTGGACATATATGGGTTCTTAGGGCCTGATCTTGTGCCGCTGTAATCATTCCTTCAGTTTACTTCTTGAGCTCTCCCCTCAATAGCCATTGCCACTTGTCATCGCTGGCTAGTTCTTTAGTCTGTCTCATGTATTGTCCGTGCATTGATTTATTATGCCATTCCTCTGTTCTGCTTGTCTTTCTCCTGTTTGCTGTATATTTCTGGGTCTTCGTCTACTTTTATCAGTCCTTCTTCCCATGCAATCTTGAGCCACTCGTCTTCACTGGTCTTCATATATTGCCCTAGTGCTCTGTTCTTGATGTCGACGCTTTCCAGTTGGGCATGTTCTTTAGTTGGTGTCTGACTGAATCTGTCGTGATGTCAGTGAATCTTTGTTTTATTCTCCCTGTTTCTTCAGCCTTGATTTCCTGGAGCCATGTTGCATGTTTGTGTGTGATTACCGGATTGCTCCAGATGTTTTTCCATAGTCTCTTACTTGGTTCGGCTTCAGGAATTTCTTTGGTGGTTGTCTTTTCCCTCTTAGTTTGGCTGTATAGTCCTTTTCTGGTTGGTTCCGAATAGTTTGTTCTGTTGGTATCCCTTATTCCTGTTCATGTATTGTTGGATCTTATGTCCTTTAGCCTTAAGCCTGTTTTACATCTTCTATTGTGTTGTTTAGTCCCCTCTCCTGTACTTTTTGAATTTCTCGTTCAGTTCCTCCCTTGTTTTCTTGCTTCTTAGCCTTTTTTCTGACATCTCTTTCATTTACTTAGTCAGATCTCATCACCGATATTGCTTTTCCAAGCGCCTTTTTATTATTATTATTATTATTATTATTATTATTATTATTATTATTATTATTATTATTATTATTATTATTATTATTATTATTATTATTTTATTATTTTTTTGTGTGTGTGCTCTATCACAGTCCTCCAATTCGACTGGGGGGTATTTATAGTGTGGGGTTCGCCGGGTTGCATCCTGCCTCCTTAGGAGTCCATCACTTTCTTACTATGTGCGCCGTTTCTAGAATCACACTCTTCTGCATGAGTCCTGGAGCTACTTCAGCGTCTAGTTTTTCTAGATTCCTTTCAGGGATCTTGAGATCGTGCCTAGTGCTCCTATGATTATGGGTACAATTTCCACTGGCATATCCCATATCCTTCTTATTTCTATTTTCAGATCTTGATACTTATCCATTTATTTCTTCTATTTCTCTTCAAACTCTGGTGTCCCATGGTATTGGGAAATCATGAGTGATATTTCTTCTTGACTTTGTCAATCAACGTCACGTCTGGTCTACTTACACGTATACCTTATCTGTCCTGATACCATAGTCCCAGATTATCTTTGCCTGATCGTTTTTCTATCACTCCTTCAGGTTGGTGCTCGTACCACTTATTACTGCAAGGTAGCTGGTGTTACTTGCACAGGCTCCAGTGGAGGGCTTTGGCCACTGAATCGTGCCTCTTTTTGTTCTGGTCTGTGCAAGTGCCGGGCATTCGCTTGCTAGTGGTTTATGGTTTCGTTCTTTCGTATTGCCCTTCCTACTATATGGGAAAGATGTTATTTCCGTCTATCGTTCTTTGAACATATCTGGGTTCTTAGGGCCTGATCTTGTGCTGCTATTATCATTTCTTCAGTTTACTTCTTTAGCTCTCCCCTCTGTAGCCATTGCCATGTGTCATCGTGGCTAGTTTCCTTTGTCTGTGTCGATGTATTTTCCGTGCATTGGTTTGTTGTGCCAGTCCTCTGTTCTGTTTGTCATTCTCCTGTCTCTGTATATTTCTGGGTCTTCGTCTACTTTTATTAGTCCTTCTTCCATGCACTCTTTACACACTTGACTTCACTGGTATTCAGATATTGCCCTAGTTGCTCTGTTTTCGATGTTGACGCAGTCCTCTATACTTAGTAGTCCTCTCCCTTCATCCTTTCGTGTTATGTATAGTCCCTGTCCGTATTTGCTCTTTGGTGTAGTGCTTTGTGTATTGTCATATGATTTCCTGGTTTTCTGATCTATCGTTCAGAGTTCTGCCTTCGTCCATTCACTATTCCTGCGCTGTATCTGATTACTGGCACTGCCCATGTGTTTATGGCTTTTATCATATTTTCCGGTGTTGAGTTTTGACTTGAGTATTGCATTGAGTCTCTGCATATGTTCTTTCCTGATCGTGTCCTTCATCTCTGATGCTTTATATCCCTTGTTCCATTATTCCCTGGTATTTGAATCCAGTCTCATCTATGTGTTTGATGTTGCTCCCATCTGGTAGCTTTATCCTTTCAGTTCTCGTTACTTGGCCTTTTTGCATGTTGACTAATGCACATTTTTCTATTCCAAACTCCATCCTGATGTCCCCAGATACAATCCTTACAGTCTGGATTAGGGTATCTATTTCTTGATGCTCTTACCATACAGCTTGATGTCGTCCATGAGCATCAGTTATATTTTCATTATTATTATTATAATTTTTTTTTTTTTGCTCTATCACAGTCCTCCAATTCGACTGGGTTGTATTTATAGTGTGTTGTTCCGTGTTGCATCCTACCTCCTTAGTAGTCCATCACTTTTCTTACTATGTGCGCCGCTTCTAGGATCACACTCTTCTACATGAGTCCTGGGTCTACTTCAGTGTCTAGTTTTCTAGATTATTTTCAAGGATCTAGGGATCGTGCCTGCTGCTCCTATGATTATGGGTACGATTTCCACTGGAATATCCCATATCCTTCTTATTTTTTCTATTTTCAGATCTTGATACTTATCCTTTTTTTTCCCTCTCTTTCTCTTCAACTCGGGTGTCCCATGGTATTGCCACATCAATGAGTGATACTTTCTTCTTGACTTTGTCAATCAACGTCACGTCTGGTGTCTATTTGCACATATCACCCTATCCGTCCTGATACCACAGTCCCAGAGGATCTTTGCATGATCGTTTTCTATCACTCCCTCAGGTTGGTGCTTGTACCACTTATTACTGCAAGGTAGCTGATGTTTCTTGCACTAGCTCCAGTGGAGGGATTTTGCCACTGAATCATGCCTCTTTTTGTACTGGTTCTGTGGCAAGTGCCGGGCATTCGCTTGCTATGGGGTTTATGGTTTCATTTTTCGTATTACACTTCCTACATATGGGAGAGATGTTATTTCCGTCTATCGTTCTTTGAACATATCTTGTTCGTAGGGTCCTGATCTTGTGCCGCTGTTATCATTCCTTCAGTTTCCTTCTTTAGCTCCCCTTTGTTAGCCATTGTCATGTGTCATCGATGGCTAATTCTTTAGTCTCTCATGTATTGTCCGTGCTCCTCTTCTGTTTGTCATTCGCTGGCTAATTCTTTAGTCTGTCTCATGTATTGTCCGTGCTTGTCCTCTGTTTCTGTTTGTCATTCTTCCTGTCTGTATATTTCTTGGTCTTCGTCTACTTTTATTAGTCCTTCTTCCCATGCGCTCTTTAGCCACTCGATTTCACTGGTTTTCAGATATTGCCCCAGTACTCTGTTCTCGATGTTGATGCAGTCCTCTATACTTAATAGTCATCTCCCTCCTTATTTTCGTGTTATGTATAGTCTGTCCGTATTTGCTCTTGGGTGTAGTGCTAGTGTATTGTCATATGTTTCCTGGTTTTCTGATCTATGCTGCGGAGTTCTGCCTTCGTCCATTCCACTATTCCTGCGCTGTATCTGATTACTGTCACTGACCATGTGTTTATGGCTGGCTTTTATCATATTTTCAGCGTTGAGTTTTGACTTGAGTATCGCCTTGAGTCTCTGCATATATTCCTTCCTGATCATGTACTTCATCTCTTGGTGTTTTATATCCCCTACTTCCATTATTCCCAGGTATTTGTATCATGTCTCATCTATGTGTTTGATGTTGCTTGCTCCCATCCGGTAGCTTTATCCCTTCAGTTCTCGTTACTTTGCCTTTTTTGTATGTTGACTAAGGCGCATTTTTCTATTCCAAACTCCATTATTATTATTATTATTATTATTATTATTATTATTATTATTATTATTATTATTATTATTATTATTATTATTATTATTATTATTATTATTATTATTTATTTTTATTTTATTTTATTTTTTTTTTATTATTATTATTTTTTTTTTTTGCTTTATCACTGTCTTCCATTTCGACTGGGTGGTATTTATAGTGTGGGGTTCCAGGTTGCCATCCTGCCTCCTTAGGAGTCCATCACTTTTCTTACTATGTGTGCCATTTCCAGGATCACACTCTTCTGCATGAGTCCTGTAGCTACTTCAGCGTCTAGTTTTTCTATATTCTTTTTTCAGGGATATTGGGATTGTGCCTAGTGCTCCTATGATTATGGTACGATTTCCACTACATATCCCATTTCCTTCTTATATCTATTTTCAGATCTTGATACTTATCCTCTCTCTCTTTCTCTTCAACTCTGTGTCCCATGGTATTGGAAATCAATGAGTGATACTTTCTTCTTGGTTTTCTGATCTATGCTGCGGAGCTCTGCCTTAGTCCACTCCACTATTCCTGCGCTGTAATCTGATTACTGGCACTGCCCATGTGTTTATGGCTTTTATCATATTTCCGGCTTTGAGTTTTGACTTCAGTATTGCCTTGAGTCTCTGCATATAATCTTTCCTGATCGTGTCCTTAATTTCTTGGTGTTTTATATCCCCTCCTTCCATTATTCCCAGGTATTTGTATCCTGTCTCATCATATGTGTTTGCTGTTGCTCCCATCTGGTAGCTTTATCCCTTCAGTTCTCGTTACTTTGCCTTTTGTATGTTGACTAAGCGCATTTTTCTATTCCAAAACTCCATCCTGATGTCCCCAGATACAATCTTACAGTCTGGATTAGGGTACCTATTTCCTTGATGCTCTTACCTTACAGCTTGATGTCGTCCATGAAACATCAGATGGTTGATTCTGTTGCCTCTTTTTTTGAGTTTGGTACTCGGTTATCCATCTTCTGTAGTAATTTTGTCATGGGAATCATGGCTACTACGAAGAGTAGTGGGGACAGTGAGTCGCCCTGGAAGATCCCTCTCCTGATATTAACCCCTGCTAGTCTTATTCCAGAGCTTGTAAGTATTGTATTCCAGTTGCGCATTGTATTTTGAGGAAGCTGATGGTGTTTTCTCTGCCCCATATATTTTCAGGCATTCTAATAGCCATATGTGTGGCATCATGTCGAAGGCTTTATTATAGTCTATCCATGCCATGCTTAGGTTGGTTTTCCTTCTACTGTTCTTCATTACCATTTTGTCTATCAGGAGCTGGTCGTTTTTGTGCCCCTACACTTCCTTCTGCAGACTTTCTGTTGGTGGGGGATGGTGTTTGTCTCCTCTAGGTAGTTGTATAGCCTTTCACTGATGATACCTGTTAGTAACTTCCACATTATTGGTAGGCAGGTGATAGGCCTGTAGTTACTGGCTATATTTCCCTTACTCTTGTCTTTTTGTACTAAGGATGTTTCTTCCTGTGGTCATCCATTTGGGTGCATGGTGATTTGAGATACAATGCTGGAGTTGTTCTGCTATTCGTGGGTGTAGGGCTCTTGAAGTTTTTGAGCCAGTATCCATGGACTTCATCAGACCTGGGGCTTTCCAGTTTGGCATTTTCTTTAGTTGGTGTCTGACTGGGTCTGTCGTGATCCTCTGTGAGTCTTTGTTTTATTCTCCCTGTTTCTTCTTCCTTGACTTCCGCAGAGGAATTTGATATAATCTACAACGAAACCAAGACCCAGTGCATGTCGCTGCTCCCCGAGATCGCTTAAGCATATTGCAGAACCTCAAATTTTCCTCGGAAAACATCGGCTGGAATTTGTGCACGAATTTCCGTATTTGGGTCACATTATCACCGACGACCTAAAAGATACGGCAGACATTGAACAGAGGGCATCGTAAACTATGTGCAGCTGGCAACATGATTGCAAGGAGGTTTGCCTTCTGTCACCGAGACGTGAAACTGCTGCTATTCCGCTCGTACTGCTACAGTATCTATGGGTGTTCCCTCTGGACGAACTATACCCCAGAGAGGACCATGAGACGCATCACTGTTGTGCACCAATGACATTCTGAGACGCCTCACAAACACTCCCCGCTACCACTCCGCCACACATATGTTCATTGAAAACCACCTGGACAATTTAAAAGTCATTGTTAGGCGAACAATGTCCAGTCTGGTAATCCAAGTGAGAAACAGCAGCAACTCGCTCATACAAAGCATCCTAAGGAGTGAAGCAAGAAGAAATTCTAAATTGTGGGAAAGATGGGAAAATGAGACCTTTGTCCTCCCTAAGGAAACTTAATCTCTGTATTGGCAAGATGTCATCTGCAGTTATTGTCATTATTACATTTATTGCTGATATTTTAATTTTTCATTATTTCTGTTAAAAGTTTTATTTACAGTTAATTTATGTATTAAGCCCTCTGGACCTGACTACTGTAACCACCTAAGGTCTCTAGTTGACATTTGAGTTATATAATATGTGCACCAACTGTTATTACTCTCAATGCATATTTTATTTTCTCACCAATAGTATTACTGTTATAACCAGTATGATGATTACTAGCTTTTATGCTACCTCAGCTATATTGTGGATAAGTGCCGATTATTCATTTTCTTTTTCTATTTTTATCATGTCTCATGTATCTGTTGTGTACGTTACTGTCTGTATTTTGTATACTCAATGTATATGGCCCCGAGCTAAAATAAAAACTATTATTATTAATTATTATTATTATTATTATTATTATTATTATTATTATTATTATTATTATTATTATTATTATTATTATTATTATTATTATATTATCCCGAAGATAAACACCAATTGAAAGGGAACAAACTTACCGGGGCCATTGACTTGACTGATTCAAAATAAATTCAAAATACACTATTTATTTCTTCACACCAATATCACCCGGATGTTGTTTATTTCAAAATTTTGCCTATTTATTAATTGTATACGTTTAAAAATATTATTACATTATATACCTAAGTTTACACTATCTTTATAATTTTCTTATTACCTCGTATCGACTATAAAAGTGTAAGTCATTAAACTTATAAAGAATATTGTGGATATCACTTGCCATACTTAATAACATTGAGTCTTAACCACTGATAAATGCTAATAATTTGCTCATAATTTTTCGAAATATTATGAAAAGCCTAATAAAATCTACTCATTTTATTTCTTTCTAATGGTAATTGAGGGAACATGAAATCTGAAATCAAACGCTGGAATGCAAACATTCCAAAAAGATTTAATACGATCAGTGTAATTAGAACCTATTGATGAATATTACCTCATTTAATGGATAATAGATTTTTAATTAATACCTAATATAAATTATGAATCCCTTATTAAAACTTTTTTCAAACAAGAATGGTTGGGCGTATATTAATAATAATTATTATTAATTAATAATATATAATTAGTTATTAATATTAATAATAATTAATATTATTACTATATTGTGACATGCCCTCAATTCTTTGTCATCAAAACTCATTTTATGGAATATTTAATGCCAATACAAATTATAACTATACTTACAATGAAGCAATGATCGAAATATCCAAATTTCAGTAGATTATTTTCATTTTCTGTCCTATTATATTTATTTATTTATTTATACCCTTTTCCTATAACTCTCTCTCTCTCTCTCTCTCCCCTCTCTCACTTCCTTCTCTCTCATCTCTCTCTCGTCGTCTCTCTCTCTCTCTCTCTCTCTCTCTCTCTCTCTCTCTATTTGGTTTATTATAAATGTCTGTTTGACACTGTTCACGAGGGTTTTTCAGCTGAAGATTTCAAGACAAAATGAAGAAAGATTCTGGAGGGAAAATACTTTCGTACAAAAAACCACCATATATAGATTTCAGAAAGCTCAATTTTTGCGCAACGAACCTATGAAACAATTCAAAACCACCACACACATACACGCGCACACCACACACACACACACACACACACAGGGACAGAAAGGTAAGTTATTGCAGGGAGTCGAATCAGACAGAAAGAGAGAGAGAGAGAGAGAGAGAGAGAGAGAGAGAGAGAGAAAAAAAAAATTCTTAGTCGAAATAGGAACGACCCCGACCAGAGATGAATAGCAGTTCAGAAAAGCATATATATAAGTCACGTGTAATCAATGCTGTCTCTGTAACTTGGTTTCTATTTGGGGAAAACTAAATATAAACATTTAGTTTTGAATAGTGGTAATCTCTTTCAAGTACTTAATGATAATAATAACATGCAGATAGAGGTATATTTCTATGCTATTTGTGATTCTGAAAATGTCAGTAGTATTTCCAAAGATAATCTTTAATTACTAAATTAAGGATGAACCTGGGATGCCTCTGAATGCTGAGAGGCCTTAGTGTAATAATGGAACCATATCTTCGAGACTGTCAATCTGTGAATCATGATTTAAGAATATTAGGAATGAGATATTATGGAATAGTAAGAAAATGGAACTGAGGGAAATATGTTCAAAAAAATATGTAGATGAGGTAATGAAGAAAGAAACTTAGAAATGGTTTGGGTATATCCTTCTGACCACGTTTGTGGGAAAATATAATACATGATTTTCTAGATGGGATACTGTAGTCATCAGAAAAAAAGTTTGCTTCAAATATCTCGTGCACGTACCCAACAATAAACACCAGAAAAGCCATCGTGCCCACGAAACATAACCTGCAGTTGATTAACTCGATTTCATAGTTCATGTGGCGTCAGGGACACCTGTCCTCTGAGCAGACGTGATAATAAGCGGCGGTCCCTTAATTAACCCGAAGCTGGGGGAGCTCACCTGGATTACGGCATTATTCGGTTGCCAATACTTGACGAAATGTACCTGTGTTGAAAAAGCAAATGTCAATCTGATTCAATCTGGAATTGACTTGTGGGTTGATGATTACAATCGGAAGTAGGATGCTTTCAATAAAGGTAATTGTAGGTAACAAGATTGAAAGTAAAGATACGAATATTAAATGTTTTGCTATGAGCAAAATGTTAAAATACGAAGCGAGTTCGAGTAAGATCCGATATGAAATGCAGTTAAGGAACATCTCTCTCTCTCTCTCTCTCTCTCTCTCTCTCGTCTCTCTCTCCACACAGACCAAGGCTCATACAGCCTATGACAACGAATCTAATCTCTAAATGGGATGAAATATAATATTGAGGCAAAGGCCAGCCTGGGACCTAAGAGTACATACGGTGCTGAAAGGAAAACTGAAGTAAAAACGTTTGAATTGTGTATCAGAAGGGAAGCCTCGCAGGTGCATTATGAAACAGTTATTACGAGTGGGTTGAAAAAAGTAGATGGAGGAAATGACTATGATGAAGGTACAGTAAAAGCAATGAAAATGGCCGATTGAATGCAGCAAAGAATCTTGAGTGATGCCAACGATGCATTGCGTGAGGTACACTGACGGCACAACAACTCTCCTACGGGTAATATAATCTGTGATTTTTATTAAAAAGATTATTAATGAATAACTGACACGTTGAAAAAAAAACCCTATGTCATCTAACCATAACTATCATTTTATCAAATAGACAAGTTACCAGTTTTGCTCCAATTTTGCAATGATTTAAAATAAGATACAGACATCCGTTTTTGTAGCAATTTTACGAAAAATAGTCACGAGTATGTAATGATAAATGTTTATAAGTAGTAAACAATAATGTTTAATATCGGCATGGTAAGTGAGAACGTTTTTGTTACCATGAAAACATTCAGGAAGCTTCGTTATCAAAAGCAAATTCCCAATGATTTATACTGTCCTTATCAGCAGAAGGATTGTTACCGACTTCAGCAAAATGTCATCTAATTATACAAATTCCTCATGCATAGAAAAATTCCAGATTTAGGTGATGTGCTTTATTATATTTTAAAAACGAAAGTAAACTCTGATTATTGACAATCGTTATAATGGACGTTTGTAATGTCTTTAAATGAAAATAATTACAGTCACTGCCCAAAGCCCAAATAGGCCATAGGAAGGGGTGGCCACAGATAAATCAAGATCGGTAATTTACTGCCTCATCAAAAATTATTGATCATTTCACATGTCAACATAGGACAAACAACAACTGGGATTTATAACTTTCAAATCCTTAGAACTGCTTCAATTGGCTAAATATGCTTATTTCTGTCTTGCTTAAAATACAAAATCCAATAATAAATATCTTCTGGAAGTTTAACCATATTCAGACTTCTCCTGATGAAATTAAGCACAGTTTATGCAAAATGCCAAGAAGAAAAAGTACTTTCTGTTCATTCAGAGAATAATAAACGTCTGATTCATATATGCGTGTATTATGCTTATGGCTATACATAATGAAAACAAATTCATAAAGGATTCTAACATTAAGCAGAACAGACACTTTAAATGTTTTGTCTCTATAGGTTTTTCAGCCGTTATATTTAATCTTGCCAAATCCCTTGAGCTGAGCTTTATCTATACCCTATAATGATATCAGAAATGACCTCATATCTCAAATGGTAAAGCTTAAATGGCACCCCTGCAAAGGGTACGATCAATAAAAGAAATTGTAAATTGAGCAGGAACCAATCCCTGCCTGTTTATGTGGGCCTGGGATCACATTTAAAACGTGAAAATTGCTAAATGATTGGAACTTGAATTGAAACGATAAGTCTAAAGGATTTTTCATCTTATACCCTACCCAATTTATACTAGGTTAGATAAGAGACCGAAAATATTATTTTCCTATAAACCTTATAGCAGCATCTGTTGTATTAATATAATAGGATGATTATTCCTCTCTCACACACTTCCTCGAATCTTTACCTCTTTCACGCATTCACAGTCACGTAAGTGTAATACAACATCTCATTTGGAATCCTGTCAACTTTTTGCTTCATAAGTCATTTCCCAGACCATATTCAACCCCTTACTATTTCACTTTTGTAACATTCAGATCGAAAGCTGCGTGAATATCAGAAAACATTTCTCCATTTACATCTTTAACTCTGACGTCCATTTCTTATTAAACTTTCTATCTGGAGGGCTTCTGTTTCCATTAAATTCTTTGCTCACCTTTCTACTCTAATCATTTCATTACTTCACTTATTTTCTCTCCTAATTTTCATCTCAATACACTAGTCTAAAAGTCCTACTGTCCTACCTGCACAGGGTTGATGTCTCCCGTCATGAAAACTGCACCTCGGATATTATCCATTTTTCCTTCACTACTTATCGGTTTTCATTTACTGTTTTTTATTCACTTCTACAATCTTACTCGTGTTTATTTAATGGAATTCCACAAGTTTTCTCATATACGGCTTTCGTTTTCATGTCTCTAATCAAGGCTCAGACAACTTATCTCTTCTTTCATTTTATTCTCATTTCATTCTTATCAAACATACTAGCATTCATCAAATTATAGCCAAAGCTGATTCCAATTCCCTCCAACTTGCACGCATATCTACCAAAGCTTTTGGTTCAACAAATAATGATCAGATTACCTCCATCCACCCCATTTTCCCCACACCCCAATAACCCCGTCCCCTTGATCTTAACAATAGCTGTTGAGTCTAGCTTAGTCCTAACAAAACATTTCCTAACCATTTTCCCAAAGGCTGTCTGATACTACAACCCCAACCACGTCCCTGATTCTTCATCATTCAGCAACTACAGATGCAATCACTTTCTGACTTTCCTATTCTTGTGTACACACTGGCCTTGACATTAGCATGGTTTATGGCTTCCCCTCCCCGCCCCCAAAACAAAAAAAAAAAATTCCTACTCGTATGGTTTCAAGTATTGTTTTCAAAGTGCATCTTCAAATGGTAATTAAAACTTTATTGTAGATATCTATTACTCCATTCATTAATTATTAATGCACCATCATTAACAGTTAACTATTAAGTTATTAGAGAAGGATATCCCAGGATTTACTTAAACGATTATTAGCAGTAATTACAACATTAATGTAATTTTCATATGCCATTCTCTTTCCAGCTCATTAACAATTCATAATACCTACTGGGTAACTTTTCTAAAGGTTCAACGTAGGTATTATAGTAGTCTCCAACTTTACTTTATATTTATTAATAATAGTTTGGGATCAGCTTCCAACACGATAGTCGGTTCTGTTGTAACTGTAGTGGCTCTTATAACACTGACACAACATGACGTTTATAAGGAAGGCTGGAGAGAGAGAGAGAGAGAGAGAGAGAGAGAGAGAGAGAGAGAGAGAGAGAGAGAGCTGGATAGTTTGTATACGTGAAGTTTGTGATAAACGCGGCTCAATAAATCGAGCAAGTTTAATTTAGAATTATAGTCTCTGGGTGAAAAAAACTTCATACAATTAATAAAACATGTTTTGTTTAATATAATAAGTCCTTCATGAATGTCTTCTAAAGATGCTTCGATAGAGAATTGTATTATTTTTCGAGGTTATTTTTCTCGATTAAATTACAAAAGTTAGCTCCTTAAATATCTTGATCAGTTATTCATCATTCAACAGTTGAGTTTTCTTTCAGATGAATAAGTATGACCTTTCGTGCGATTATGCAACGAAGTACGAAAAATATCCATATTTCTGTACTTTATTAACATCATAATGATCAGTATTAACGTATGAACACAACAAGCTAAAAATTGTCCAAGCCACTTTTCTTTATGTTTCATCTTTTTCCAAAATATGTGAGCGATTACGAGTTAAGGGCTATTTCTCATTAAAGGTTAAATTCTGATATTCAAAGTACATTATAGATACCTGTTTTAATATGTTTCTACATACCATTACGTAAAAATCTTAATTGACTTATATAATTGAAATGATAAACGTTAGGAAAGAAAGAAAGTGAACGAAACTGAACGAAATGTTTACGGTCTTTTCGCCTCTTTCGTTATACAGAAAAGCCGGCAATATCTGGAACGAAGTACAGAAACAATTCTATTGAGAATACTATGGAATTTCCTGCAAATGCATGGAATAAAAACAACTTATATCAGCAGTTTCAATAAGATATATAATGCAAATGAAGATTCATTATATTTTTGGGAAAACATATTAAGTTCGAATTGAGCGCTTAATCCCCATTGGAGAGGGCAGGGTGAGAGCATTCTCTTTCATCCTTAATCCGATGTAAATCGCTGTAAATCCTTTTGTCGTTTCGCGTTTGTCAAAAAAATTAACATTATGAAATATAATGGAAATATTGGTTTTGAATGTAATCCCATTGCACTTAATGACCTGTTCTGCATTTAGGGAATTGCATTGTATTTCACAGCGACACCGTTGGGGAAAGATTCACTTTTCAGTCAATATACTTTACTTTATGAAATGGTTTTTTTATTTTTGTAATTTCAGAAAAAATATTTTAATGGTCTTTGGTCAGAGAATATAAGTGTAAGTTAAAACTTTATTATATATATATACACACACACACACATATATATATATATATATATATATATATATATATATATATATATATATATATATATATATATATATATATATATATATATATATATATATATATATAAAGGCATTAACTTACACCAGGAATCATATCGCTTTTGTCTATTCACATACACTGAAACATACATACATCTATTTCCTTTTTCTTTTATTTTTAATCGTACCATTTTTTCTCTCAAATAGATAGTTCCTCAAAAAAGGTTACAAATTTCAAATCGTTCTAAAACGTAAAGGAAAAATTATACATTTTTATAACATATCCTGACTCAGTTGAATTTCGGAGTTTTATGTTTCTGCTCTCATATAGAAGCAATTGCTTTTAGAGAAGATACTCCCCTCTCTCTCTCTCTCTCTCTCTCTCTCTCTATCTCTCTCTCTCTCTCACTAGAAACTGTTGTATGCTTTTTCTGGAACAGTACCGTTGAAATAACTGTTAATTATAAACGTAAACTTTATATCAATGGGAAGAATATTTATCGCGGGTATGCATGAGAGAACAATATTCGGTATCTTTTTCATGGCACAATATTTTTTCCAGGTTGACTTCCATTTGTTATTTCATATTTCTCTTTGATTTTTCATTTGTTTCGCTTTTTTTTTTTTTTTTTAAGAATGCGACAATAAATTGTAGGTAGTCAGGTTCAAAATATTTCTAAAATACAACATTTTTTATCAAGTGCAGTAACTTTATACGTAGAGTATTTCTGATCATTTAGAGCAAAGCAAATCTTTATCCTAATGATTCACTGTTCGACAGTAACACAATAGAGATCTTATGTTTTGACTTACTGTTAAAGGTCATTTTTGCATAAAATAACATTGTTATATTAACTTAATATGAATCCTGGGTTAAACGGTAACCATTTAATTGTAAGCTAGACCATATATAGCAATGTAAATTAGCAATATGCAAACTTTCATGTACAATTTAGTCAAATGCAGGAGACAGATTTTATATTGACCCCCTTCAGATATACCTGAAAACTAATGAAACAAATAAAAGAAAATATGAACCATTCTTTGTAAAATATCAGCTTAGCCAAGCATTAGCTGATGAAAGCCCACAAATAGAAATAAAATAAATATTTTGAAAAGGCTGTGAAATATTCCCTCACTTTCTGGCAACATGTCCACAACATTTACATCAAGCTGTGAATCATCCCGGTGGTTTTATCAGTGGCTGGAGAGAGTTCACTTCAAGGGATTAGATTAACCAAGAACGCTCAATATCCCAGAGGCGTTTTTTCACTATTGGGTCGGCCATCTCTTTAGGAATTTATCCAAAACCGTAAAGTCATTTAGCTGCTGGGATGTGCAGACAGAAACAAAAAATACAAGTGCATATTTTTATTGTGATGCTGAGACGTTGAGAGATTAGTTATAATAATCTGTGTTTGTTATTATTATTATTCTATCATTTCAATTCACGCAAATTACACTTTCCGGAACTGTATTACTGATGTATAGGCTGAAACGATTATGATCACTTTTGATTACATTCACGTGAATGTTTTACGCTTTTGGTGTTTTTCATTGACGATTAATTCTTTCTTTATATTTTAGACTAAATAACTATTAAGCTTGTAAATGCAATTCTATAAAAGTCTTGCTTATCGTGTTCCTTATGTATGCTAATCAGTATTTTTTTTATTGCATTAGACGAGGAAGGAGACAAATACTTAAGAGAGTAAGATTTCTGTTTCATTGTCTTTATGTTTTTGCTTCGGTGTGTGTGTGTGTGTGTGTGTGTGTGTGTAGAGAGAGAGAGAGAGAGAGAGAGAGAGAGAGAGAGAGAGAGAGAGAATTCACTGTGGTAAACATTATCACCTTCAGCATGACAGGAACCTCTTATTAAGGACTAAGCAATATTCTGACTATATTTAGCCACATGCCAGTTGATCTTTCCATCTTGAAAGTTTAGGGCGAATCTTCATACAGACTTCCCTTTCCGATCTAAGAATCAAAAAAGAAAAAAATCTAAATTCATTTCCCTTTCACTAATTAGTCTGAGTTGTTTGTCTCTGTCTATAAACTGCATACTCCCTTTATACGACCTTTCTAGGATCATTCTATGCTATCGCTGGAGATTAACTGGGATATATATATATATATACTATATATATAGGGATATTATATATATATATATATATATATATATATATATATATATATATATATATATATATATATATATATATATATATATATATATATATATATATATATATCTATATATATATACATACTAGTCACGCACACGTCACCACATTAGCCATGAAATTTAACCGCCCCCCCCTATATATATATATATATATATATATATATATATATATATAATATATATATATATATATATATATATATATATATATATAATATATATATATATATATATATTTATATAAAACACATGACTTTCTTCACCTATTTCGTTGGAAATGTAAGAAATTAATTGATAAATTTAAACTAATATAGTACACTTTGTTAAACAAAGTATTCAAATTAAAAATCCCTTAAAATCTTGAAGTTCAGAAACCATCTTGAATCTCGGTTCTTTATTTCAGGTGAGTATCAAATGGGAGAGCAACACAGAACATTGCAATAAATCATGATGAAAACTTTACTTAGTTCAATAATAAATTGTTGACAGAAAAGAGGCCACTATGGTAGAGAATCTGAGTTTGCAATAAGAAAAATAAACAATTAAACACGTTATTATAAAGCAGCCAAGCAGAGGAATAATTTCTTTCTGTTGATTGAACGGCGAACTTCCCCGAAATACAACGCAACTTTGGCTACGTCTTCTGGAAACAAGAAATACATTTTAGGCTGATATAATTCACAGATCGTGATAATAAGCCTATCAGGAACAAATGAAGTGTGAAGTTATTGTCCTCAGACTTCATTGCCACTCGTTAGCTGTCTGATTGCCTCCCAGCTAAACTTGCAAGCGAAGTTGCTTGACCGAAAAATTTCATTGCACATGATTCAGCCTAAGACTGTTTCGTATGCGAGCAAGAGTTATATAATAATTTGCTCCAATTCACGATGCAAAAAGTTGTTAGCTTTTTGGGGCGGGGGAAGGTGGGGGTAAGGGTTAGTCTCCGGAGTACTGACAAGATAGTTTGGAATGAATTCCGTTTCTTTTGAGTGTTTTTAAAAAGGCAATTATTCTCGTTCTGGTCATAATTTATATGGAGCGTTTATAAAAAAAAAAAAAAAAAAAAAAAAAAAAAAAAGAATAATTCAACTTCTCGTAATGAATTTCGTCGAAAGGTTGAAAAAGACAGTTATTCCATTTCTTATCATAATTTCTATCTAACGTATTCAAAAGACAATCTTTGTTTTTTTAATTACTAATCATAATTTGTATAGGTCGATTTTAAACCACGATCATTCCATTTCTGAACATAATCTCTGAAGAGCTATTCGTCATTGCTACGTGATCAAGATCCATTGCTGACATAAGGCCAGCAGAATCTACAATAACATATACCGTCCGTTTGTTCAGAGTTTCTTTGCAAATTTCTTATTTTTTCTCCAATTTTATAAACTAAAAACATAATATATTACATTACCAACTTTTGTTAAACCTCTCCTCTGTAAAACACTGGGGAAATCTTTTAAGTAAAATAAATGTTTGAATTTTTTACTTAATAAATATAATCCAATACACTTTCTCCATTTATCTTCCGTTCAAAAATACTACGTGTTCCCAGGTAGGAGCTCTTGAATATTTGGGAATATTTACAAATGACAAAATTCAGAATCGAGGCTTTGTTCTGCACCAGACTGACGACGTGAACAGTCAAACG
>NC_087200.1:213554311-213564311 GCF_015104395.2 Macrobrachium nipponense
TCCAAAACCGCTCTCTCCGAATCTGATGTCTACCAAACTTCAGTCGTCTGGTTCGTAAGGACAAAAAAATATAAAAATAAAACGATTTGTCGCCGGCCCCAACACCACCTGGGTCAAACTCCTGATTAGGATTCAGGAGACAGAGAGAGAGAGAGAGAGAGAGAGAGAGAGAGAGAGAGGTTGATCTGTTTAGCGCATTTTCCGAACGCCTCCTTCGATGTAAAGCTTCAACCTTTTTCCGTTTTCTGGCCGAGGAGACTGAACGGTTTAGGGCTTGAGAATTCAAAGGCTTTTTTTTTTTTTCTTCCCTAAAGATGGGTTTGTTTTCCTTTTAAGAAATGAAGTGAATCTGTGATTTGGTGTCAGACAAATAAAAGGTAAAGTGACGTTTGTGTTGAATATTATTCTTTAAGGATAAACTCTCCTTCTTCTTCTTCTTCTTCTTCTTCTTCTTCTTCTTATTCTTCTTCTTCTTCTACTTATTATATTATTATTATTATTATTATTATTATTATTATTATTATTTATTATTATTATTATTATTATTGTCATAAAGCGTGCTACAAAACTGTGACTAATTGTAATTAGCATAGTCAATCCACTGAAGCCTAGGTTAATTAGCCAATACCTTTGAACGATAAACTACGAAAAAATATTAATCAATATTTTTCTGCCAAAAATTTCCGAAGGAAAAATGCTGTTTGATGAGAGAGAGAGAGAGAGAGAGAGAGAGAGAGAGCGAGATTAGTAAAGAACAGACTTTGTTACAATGTATACCTTTTATTCCACACAATAAGGGAATGAGAAGATTTATAACATCTCTCTTCACTCTCTCACCCCCCCCCCCTCTCTCTCTCTCTCTCTCTCTCTCTCTCTCTCTCTCTCTCTCTCTTAAATATGACGCTTGCCACCTCTGTCGTCTGTGACCAATCTTACATCGGATTACAGGTACAACTTATCCCCGCAGATTAATTAACAACACAAACGGTCAGTTAGGTATGGACAACAGAACTCGGCTATTTTCAACCATATAAATGAACATAACCATAGAATAAACTTGGAATATGTCACGCGTAATTTATAGCAGTAACTGCCGGTACAAGAGTCAAATGATGGAATCGGCCTTAATAAAAGAGAAGCAGGTAATGAACATCTCAAAAGGGAATTGGACATCGGACATCGTCGACGCAGTGTTCATTCAACCAACGCTTAAGAAAGATTAAAGGAAGATTATCAGCGGGGGTGACCTAATTTGGCTTACTTGTGGACGATCTCTTGGTAATAAATTACCACCTTTTCTGTAAACTTTTATCATTCATATACCTGAAGAGAGAGACAGCCGTCTCTGAAAAATATAGTACTTTTTCTCTCTACATTTTGGTGTTTTAATGGGCTCCTTTTATTAGATGGAATTCTGTTGTTACAGAACATTTTTACCAGTCATATATATATTATATATATATATATATATATATATATATATATATATATATATATATATATATATATATATATATATATGTGTGTGTGTGTGTGTGTGTGTGTGTGTGTGTGTGTGTGTGTGAAGTGTGTGTGTAAACCGTTCTATTCGCCATTCTAACAGTCTTGTACGCATATAAAGTATATCCTAGAAAAAGAGCACAGACAGAACCCTTCTTTGTCCATCCCAAGCGAACATACGAACACATGCTTCCAAGTTAACGTTACAAAAAACTCTAATGGGGTGGGGCCAGAAATACATAATCATAAACACCTCGAAAACTAACGTATTCAGCCTTTCATTAATTAAGCATTTAATTGAATCACCAGACTGAAAAGGGAAGACAGCGGATGGAAGGGAAAACTTTCCCGAACGCTTCATTTGAAGATAATTCCCATTCGCCCATAAAGTCATTCATATTCGTCTCTGCGAATGACAGGAATAACTAGGAAAGGGGGGAAAGGTTGGCGGAGAGAGATTAGTATTGGAGTTTCAATCGTTTCCCGGTCGCCTGGTTTGTTCTCCCATTACAAGCTGCAACAGCTTTTATGTAGGATTCTCAGTTTGGTCAGATACTGATTAAGAAAAGACTCCTACTTCTGATGTTCGCTTTCATCATAATTGATGAGGTTTATCCCCTGACCTTCATTTCATATGTCTCTTGTGGCATAAAGTCGGGACAAACCAGCGAATTTCCAACACCGATGCTGCCAGTAAAAAAATAAATAAATAAATAAATAAACTGTAATTGAAACATAGAATTTAGGCCAAAGGCCAAGCGTTGGTGCCTATGAGGTCACTGGAAGTGAAATTTCAAAATCTGGCTCCAGTTCGAATTATCTATCAACTTTCTGACGCCCCTCCAACTTCAGCTGGAGGCGCTGCTATACCAGAGTTGTAAGTCTGGCTGAGAACAGAAATACAAATGACAATCCTTTCTCAAAACTGATGTCATGTATTCGTGAAAGATTATATGCCTTTTATACAGCAGCAGAGGGAAAGGATATGTATTCTCTACCTTTTTTTTTTCTGGGAAAATATTCCGAGTGCGCAAAACTTAGCCATGAAAAATGGAAAAAGTATTCTTTTGTTCTGTGAATTCAAATTCTCACATGGGTTTAATGTTAAAGGGCGTGTTCCAGGTTGGGAAGCTAAAATAACAACACATTTGGTGGTGTTTAAAGTTGAGGTTTCAGTTATGTAGTGCTGGTGCTTTCGTCTGTTGGAAACTGGAGAAGAACTATACGTCTGTGAAGGTACCTTCTCTATCATCCTTGTAGTTACATGACTATAAACTTACTGAAGATTTTACTTTTTCTGTATTGTCTGAATAAGTACTTCAATTTATTGAGTATCATAACCAAGAAAACCCCAAATGAATAATGATGTTGTTGTTGATATGTTAGTGCTTCACTCTCTCTCTCTCTCTCTCTCTCTCTCTCTCTCTCTCTCTCTCTCTCTCTCTCTCTCTCTCTCTCTCTCTCATTAAAGAATAATGACCAATATAAAACTAAAATAATAAGGATTTTTTTTGTTACCGTTACACTATTTTCTCTCTCTCTCTCTCTCTCTTCTCTCTCTCTCTCTCTCTCTCCAACACATTTTTTTTTTTCGTTATCACAATTTTACTGAAATTCGATTTTCTAATATATGTTACTTCAATTTTATCTTTATTTTACTCTTCATTGCTTTCACAACTCTATGTAGTTCCCTTCTCCAATATGTATTTTAACTCTTTTGTTTCAATACGGGTATATGTTACGATGAAATCTCCCTTTATCACTTAATTGCCTTTTTAACTTACAGGTTACATTGATTCTATTATAGTATTTAGTTCCATCTTTAAAAAAAAGCGAAAATATAAAAAACAGAATTCTCCCGTCGTATAATCTAGCAAATTTAGATATCTATGTATTCCAGTACCTCGGGCGAAGTTATAATCCCATAGGCTCTATTTCCTCTTCAATTTGCATAATGTTATTCTGAACATTACAACTCACGGCTGAAATACATAGTCAGGAATTCTAGCTTCAATTTCTTTACTTATTTTTCCCATTTCTTTATCCAAAAAATTGTGTCATCGTTGTTCTAGGAAAGCTTATTTTTACCAGATAATGAAATCTTTCGAGTTCAGAGAAAGTGATAAAAATATATATCTTTCCTAGTAAGTAAATCTACCTTGATTTTCTTGATTTTATCTTATTTTTTTTGAGGACAAATTGTTTCATTGCCAGATAATGAAAACTAAGATTTCAAAGATTTCAAATTAACTCTAATAAATTAAATTTGTTGTACTTTACTAACTTTTTAAATTAATTTGTATAATTCATGTTCTTTCTCTCTTCTCCCTTTTTGTCAGAAATAGGTATCACTTATCAGTATCATATATATTTTCGTTTCTTAAATCAGTCGATAATTAAGTCTTGGAATTTTGATAAAACATTCCAGTCAAGGTGAAGATTACTTACTTCAATGGTAAAGTTTCTTAAAGCCACGAATCTGCTTTCATTTGGGAAGGAACTTTTCTTATTAAAGAATCATTTTCCCTAGCGCGCAATAATAGGAAAATATAAGTATTATATATATAATATAGATATATATATATATATATATATATATATATATATATATATATATATATATATATATATAGATATATATATATATATATATATATATAATATAATAGATAATATATATGATATTATATATATATATATATATATATATATATATATATATATATATATATATATATATATATATATATATATATATCATATATATATATATATATATATATATATATATATATATATATATATATATATATATATATATATATATATATATATATATATATATATATATATATATATATATATATATATATATATATATATATATATATATCTATATATATATATATATATATATATATATATATATATATATATATATATATATATATAGTCTCCAGTCGGCGAAGATAATAATACTTCAAGGGGTTACCATGATACATTAGTAGAATGCCATAGTTTATTAAAAACGTTTCGCACACAATTCTCGGTGCATCATCAGTCTGTGAACAATAAAAGTAAATACATTATAAAAAGGAATTCACAAAATTACAAGGTAATTAAAAAATTAATAGTTTAAAAAAGAAAAGCAGAAGTTAAAAGTTAAAAAAAACGTTAAAACACTGTAAAAAGAGAGAGAGAGAACTAAAACACCAACCATCCAAGGCAAAAGACGAAAAGGAATAGCAAAACCTGCGTCCCAAACAAAAAGTCAGTTATGCCAAATACAGAGGTGAAGCCGTTGGTGTTATTGTTCAAAGAGGGAACTAGCCTTTTGATAAGTATGACTCCAGAGTAGTTAGATGATCTGGGTCCTTTGTATAACCAATAATAGAGAAGTGCTGTTTCAAGACCTCTATTTTGCATATAGCAGCATGATTTTTAATGTTAGAAAAACTCTGGTTGCTTAATTCTCTGACCTGTACGAAAAACCGAAACCCATGTGGCTGCAATATCTCACTTGCAATAGCCTACGAGTTAGACTAACACATATCATTGAACAAGAAAATTCCCTGTCTTCAGTTAAAACTTATTTCTAATCCATCATGCAGGATAGGTTCTTTTTTTTTCAGCTGTAAAGATCGCTTGCAATCCGTCATGAGATCTAATGTTGTATATAAATTCACATGCCTTGGATGTCCGGACTCTACATCGGATCTACTCGTAGGCTATTGCAAGTAGATATTGCAGACACATGGTTTTCAGTTTTCGTACAGGCCAGAGAATTAAGCAACCAGAGTTTTCTAACATTAAAAAATCATGCTGCTATATGCAAAATAGAGGTCTTGAAACAGCACTTCTCATTAATGGTTATACAAAGGACCCAGATCATCTAACTACTCTGGAGTCATTACTTATTCAAAAGGCTAGTTCCCTCTTTGAACAATCACACCACGGCTTCCCCTCTGTATTTGGCATAACTGACTTTTTGTTTGGGACGTCAGTTTTGCTATTCCTTTTTTCGTCTTTTGCCGTTGGATGGTTGGTGTCTTAGTTCTCTCTGTTACGGACCAATTCTAAATAACTTGAAAAAGTTTACTGCCGCCAGATTCAGGCGCATAACATTTAATTAATGTCCTTTATCACATTATATTTATATAGCTTTAGCTGTAATAATATGATCTTCAGCAGAAACATTAGAGTGGAATAATAAAACATACGAAAACATTTTAAATAATTATTAACAAAAGAAAACCCAATAAACATAAACTTATTAATGAAAACGTTACAAAAACAATCCAAGTGAAAGTTACAATAGTTAACTAGGCAATGAAATTCTGAAAATACAGTTCTTAAACTGAGGTGAGGCAAGTATTATATAATTAATAATACTGATCCAAATGATCAGGGGGACACACGGGAACATCTGCAAGAGGGAACAAATCACGTGGTTGCTACCAACAATCAACAAACAGGGCTAACTTCCTCGTTGAGACTAATCCTCATTAACTATACATCGTCCGGGAATATATACCGTGCAAGTTCATTGAAGCATTCAGCTTCCACAAAGCGCGCTTTCTCCATAAATTCGCTACCCTCGTAGCCAACGATGCACGATTCCCAGGTCGACCACCGAAGTATAGCCAAAATCACGCTCGCAACACAAACTACTAGAACGTCCACCCCCCTCTTTCTACTGCAGAGTTCCGTGTCCCGCCTGAAAGTATACCTCACGCCTCCAACGTCACCTGCTGTAACAGTAATATTGACATATAAATTAGGGAACTATGGTATTTGTAGAATAGGTAATAACCCAAAGCAGTAGTTTTGGAAAGAACTATTTCCTACAAACTATCACGGGATCGTAACACCCCCACCCTTAACAAAAAATCACATTGATTTTATGTAAAGTGAATGCTAGCAAGCAAAATAACCTTAGTAGCAATATAACCTGCAGATTTCTTTCCAAACCCTATCTCCGCAAAGAAAAACAAAGTTGTACACAATAATTCCTTTACAATAGTCAAGTAAAGTATATAATCTACAGACTAAAACAAAAACATAGGGAACCTTACAAATTTCCAATAGAAAAGAAAGCAAATTAATTACATATACAAAGCAAATATGTGGAATAACATTACACTCTAGACAGGGCATGGTATTTTATTATCTTTCCCAGGAATGTGAATAATTTCCAAATTTATAATCCTGCAAAAAACATTGCCCAGCGGGTAAGTCTACGATTTTATTATTGAACTGCTGGATGTATTTCAGTGGATTGTGATCTATTATACTATAACTTTACCACTCTGAGCACTAATATATGCCTCGAAATGCAGAGAGCTAATATAAGAGAAAGAGCCTCTTTTCTATCACTGAATACTTAACCTGATGCTTGTTTAACTTCTTAGAAATATATGAAATCGGATGACTTACTCCATCCTCACACACCTGCAGCAGAACAGCACCTACCCCTTGATCCGAGGCTCTACCGCAAGGCTAAAAGGAAGTTCAAAGTTTTGGTGCCCTGAGAACAGGACAAGAAGTCAATACACATTTAACGATTTCAAATGATTCTTTACATTTGGTCATCCCACCACAAATTTGGAATGCTTTCTCAAACAAGTTGGTTAAAGGTCAACAACATCTGAATAATTAGCAACGAAACGGCTGTAGTAAACCAGCCATTCCCAAGAATCTTTGCAATTTCCTTCTTTGATGAAGGCACAGGGAATTCTTTGATCTTTGCAACATAACCTCTTTAGGAAGTACTTCACCTTTCCCAACTACATGACCCAAAAATGTACAGTAGCTTCACAAAAGACAGATTTACTGAGATTAATCACCAAACCCAGCATTGGCCAGAGCAGTTAACAATTCTCCAAAATCAACAGATGGGTTTCAAAGTTATTAGAATAAACTATTATATCATCAATATAAACAATACAATTTTTTATCCCGAGTAACCATGGCCATTAATCGTTTTGAAAAAGTGGCAGCGGCGTTCCGCATGCCAAAGGGCATCACTTCGAATTGATACAAACATCAGCTGTCACAAATGCCGATACCTCTTTTGCTCGATTAGTCAAAGGGACCTGGTAATATCCTTTAGGAGATCAATTTTCGTAATGAACTTTGAATTTCCTACCTTATCAATGCAATCGTCAAACACGCGGAATAGGAAAAGAATCTGCCTTTGTGCTTTGTGACCTTGCGATAATCAATGGCATAATCGACTTTGTCCATTCTCCTTTGCAAACAACTACAATTGGTGAGCTCCACGAACTGCTGCTGGGTGTAATTAAATATTAGTTAGCAAATAGTTTATTTCCTTTTCAACAAATTCTTTCTTAACAGGATTTTAATCGATAAGGGGCTTGCTTTAATTGGCGTTTCACACTCAATTCGACATCATGCTGTAATAAAGTGGTCCTACCTGGTGTATCCTCTAACAGTTCGGGAAACTTCATTAACACTTTCCGTAATCCATTAATTTGGTTAGTACTCAGGATAGGACTTCACACACATTAGGTAACAAAACAGAATTATTACCCGGCCAAGCAAATTCTTCTCCGAAGTTACACATTTCGAATTAACCTCCTCTGAAACAGACAAAACCACAGCTTTCTCTCGCTCAAAGTACTTTTTTAACATGTTAATATGACATTGCAAATTACGATCAGGAAGCTTAATAATGTAATTCAAATCATTCACTTTGCTTAGAACTTCAAAGGGTCCCAAAAACTTATTCTGTAACGAACCTCTTACACCCTGTGACAAAACCAGTACTTTATCTCCAGGAACAAAGAATCTTTCCTTACTTTTTAAATCATACAGAGACTTCATCTTACTTGACTCTTCAGTAAATTACTCTTTGCTATTTCCCACATTTCGTAAAGCTTGCCCTTACCATCATGAATGAAATCAGCAATATTCACTTCGCTCGGCCCATTACCTTCCAAACTTCTCTTAACAAGTCTAATGGACCTCTTACTTTATGAGCAAACACCAAGTTGAATGGAGCAAAACTTGTCGACTCATTTGGCATAGAGCGTACTGCAAACAACAAATAAGGAAGATATTCTTCCCACAAACCAACCTTTTCATTACACATCTTCCGAATCATTGCCTTCAAAGTTTGGTGGAACCTTTCCACAACTCCCTGTGACTCTGGATGGTATGGAGTAGATGGTTTATGCTCAATTCCAAAATTCTTAAACTGCTGCAGCAATAATTTGGATAAAAAATTTGTTCCACGATCAGACTGGATGGTTTTAGGAAGACCAAACCTAGAAAAATAAGTGATCAAATGTTTGGCAATGACCCTAGCTTTCTGGGACTTTAGAGGGATAGCCTCGGGATATCTAGTTAACCTGTCTATGATAGTTAGTAACATACTCAGACCCTACTTCGAACGAGGTAAAGGGACCACTACACAATGATACATGTTCGAATGGTTCTCAAGGAAGGAATGAAAGAAAGGGGAGCCTTAGGATTACCATATTAGGTTTACCAGAAATTTGGCATTGGTGACACGTCTTACAATATTTCTGACATCTCTTTTTAGAACCTTTCAATAGAAATTTTTCCTAACCCTGTCAAAGGTTTTAGTAATACCCAAGTGACCAGCAAAACAAATCATCATGAGCTTTTCTAATATACCATTTCTGAATTAGAAGGTACAACAATTAACCTATGCTTCAACAAATTTCCCTCTCGTTTTCGAATAGGAACAATTACTTTATAAAGAACTTCATTATCCACTTTCATAATCCACTCCTTTACCCTCTTCCAACTTAATTTTAATATTTTAATCTCCACGTCTCATTTTGAACCTTTACTAAGTCATCTCTATTCCAATTCATTACTTCTTCAGAGCAAATAGATTTATTGTTACATCGTGCACCAATGAATCTGCATTAAACAAACTTCCCAAGTCAGGATAGCCTCAACTTCAAAATCGGTACTTTTACCTGACCTAGTGTCACAAGCACAGTTTCGGGTTTAGGTACTAACACCTGTGGATGATAAAAAACTGTAGGATTACAGCTTACTTTACCTTGAGCAAGATCATTTGCCAAAAACAACATCAAACTCAGGTATGGGGAGAGTATCAACAACTGCAAACTTAGACTCGCTGGCAACAATGTCTGAAAAAAAATATAGTTCAACTACCGGACAAGATATCCACTCGTTTCCAACACCTTTAATAAGCTTATGCTCATTCAACACACTTACTGCCCCCTGGAATGGCTTTCCGTAGAATTAAAGATGAGAAGACCCTGTATCTCTAAGTACATTGACATTATGACCCTCGTTGCAATTTTCAAGTGTGCTGATTTTACCTTGAGATTTAAACCACTTAAAGTCGTCATCCACTACCCGTTTATCATTAAACGAGCATGACAGAATCCTTCTTAGGACATTAGCAGCTATATGCCCATTTTTCCCACAACGAAAGCAAGTTACCCTGCCCTGGTACTTAGCTTTTAAACAAAAT
>NC_087200.1:213569311-213581811 GCF_015104395.2 Macrobrachium nipponense
TCGTGTCCAGGGCAATTCCAGGCGAGACTTGTGGATGAGATTTTTTTTTCTCTGATTGTCTTGTTCCGTCGCCGACGTCTTTGAGGAAAGGAACTCGTGTATATATATATATATATATATATATATATATATAGATATATATATATATATATACTATATATATATGAGATATATATATATATATATAGATATATATATATATATATGTATATATATATATATATATATATATATATATATATATATATATATATATATATATATATATATATATATATATATATATATATACAAAAGAAAACGTACCGGTGAACGCCAAACTCTGGGAAACCACAGATGTTCGAGTTGCCGGTAAGGAAGTAGCAAAGAAATCATCGATTTTTGTTGAGGAGATCAAAACGGTGCTCCTTTGGTCCAACCCTTAGAAAGAAATGATGCGTGATGAGGAAATATATGGGGTTGTATTGTTTTTTTTTTTTTTTTTTTTTTTAAATACCGTCGATTTTTTTCTTACTATTTGTCTGATTAGCTCCTGTTCTCTGTATCGAGAAGAAATTTGTAATGGCATGAATACTTTTCATTGAATACGATTTTTTTCTTTTTTCGTTTTTTTCTGTTTTACGAAACTCGTCTTTCTTATTTGATACTTACAAAAGAAACATGTTTAAAAGAATATATTATATATTGTAGTCTCAATTATAACAATCAAAATTCTTTTATAAAACAGTGAAGAGCCAATAGTTGCCATGCAAATGTAGTTGCTAATTTTTATTGCTGCAAAAGATATATAATTCGAATCACATTATCAATAGAAAGTAGGTCATGATATCTGTATAAGCGATTAATGAATTATTAGACAACTTTCTGATACTCAAAAAAATATTTCCAAATGAATGAAAACAATGAGTACATCAGCAGCATAGAAGCAAAAAATTTTACAGAATTAAAGAACTATAGATGTCAAGACGAGTAAGAAGTGTCTCCTATGGTTTAACTTAATAGGACAGACTTCTTCCCTTTATAATCTCTCAACTGTGAGACCCTTAGGGAAAAGATACCGATTTCTTCGACGCTTCAGCGACTCTCTTCAAGAAATACGAGCCCTTATCCTGACTCTCTCTCTCTCTCTCTCTCTCTCTCTCTCTCTCTCTCTCTCTTCTTTGTCATGCAAGTTATTGGACTGGAACGGGACGCTTCTCGAGTTCAGCGTTGCAGCCAAAATTGATGGTTCCTGGCGGTTGCTGGTTTGTTACACAACGACATCTGGTTTATAAGAGAGAGAGAGAGAGAGAGAGAGAGAGAGAGAGAGAGTCTCCGTTTACGATTTTATTCTTTAGTTTTTATCTGCTACTTTCTTAAACTTTTGAAATAATAGTAATTTTGATCGTAGTTTTTTTTTTTTTTTTTTTAAAGACGGACATTGTATTGTGTAAATTCTTAAAATTCTAATTTTACTATTAGCCAACAGCTCTATTAACATGTTACTCTACATCAGAGACGATAGGGCAGGAAAGCTTATATAGTAATTGTAGAGTGTATTCAAATAGCAGAAGATACACTGGTAAAATAACACAATTAACGCAATTTCTCTCAAAGCTTGAAACTTACCTTTACACTCGTAAATATCATTGATAAAAAGAAGAAATACTTTGTCCTGAAAGGAAACAAGTTGAACTTTCGAAGTATATACCAATTAACATAAAGAAATTACAAAAAGAGCAGAGGATATGATTATTTATAGTCAAGAATTGCCTCACAGATACCACAAAGATGAAACGAAACGAGAGAACTGGAGAGGAAGTTATTAGATGCAGCTGACCATAAAGAGTATGAAGTCCTGGGTTAAGCAGATGGGAAATACACAGGAAGAATAATACAGACTTTATGATGTAAGTTCTTTCTTATTCTAATGATTAGTATTAGATCCGTATCTAACCATTTTCCTTTGGCCAATTTCTCTTCTCAAATTTTTACTCCTGCATTTTTTTACTATTTGAGGTTCGTCCACACCACAGTAAAACGTCGGTAACTTATCGCACACACATCACTAACAGGTTGAATACAAGTCGACGACGTGTTGGTAGCCATAAGCAGTGCTTTATATGATTATCCAGCATTGCCCAACATCGCGTTCTCCATTTATGGTAGGTGACTTGTTTCCTAAATGTTTTTGACATTTGATGGATGTTATCGACATGTTTATGATACGTTTATGATCATAAATGTGTTGAATACTTATCGGTAGTCAAGACAAATGCTTCATACGTTTAACTAGTATTCGCTACCTACTTACAGTAGCTGACTTGTTTTCAACATGTTGTCGACGTATTTGCGGTATTTTGGCGACATGTTTTATGATACGTTTATGACCATAAACGTGTTTTTACTGCAGCTTAGGCGCAGCATCAAGTTACAGCTGCAGTAGACGTCAGATAAAATCTTATTCGCACCTGTACCAGGTAAACCACTCGGGCTCTATGAGTGTTGCCTCAGTCAGGTCCCTCATCACAAGAGCTCATAATGTGACATCATCTGAACGACGAGGTGGCCGAGTGGTTAATTAAGGCGTTGGACTGCTAATCCAATAGGGTCTCCCTGAGTGGGTTAGATCCCATCCTCGCCGAATAAATACCTTTTCTGATCCCGTAGAAATAGGAATAACGTATTCAGCTCACAAGTAAATGCCCATCGTTCGAGCCCCTAAATGACGATAAGGGGGTATATGTTTTTTTCCCTAAAATATCTGGAACGTATCTGTTTTAGCATTAGCAGTGAATAAATGTCTTTTTGGTTACTCGACTGTTGGAGGTTGCAGTTGCAGTGAAGCGAGAGAGGAAGGGAAGGAGGGTGCTAGGAGTCATATAATTTCACACTGAGGCCCACACTGAAGTCATCTGTATCCCAGTTTTGGTGAAACAGTTTGCAGACTCTCTGCTGTTTTATCCGTTTCTCCCTCTCTTCTGTATAATAAATCTACGATCTTGTAATTTAAGAACAACCAATGAGGAGAGAAGAGAGAGAGAGAGGCAGACAACAAAACAGAGTCCATAAACTATAAAAAATAGTTTGCTTGATAATCAGTTTTGTTAAAATAATTCAAAACATAAAAATTACCAAGATTCGTGCGTATTTTCTATACAATAAGTATCACAGTAAATTCCTGTTTCATATTCACAGAAGCAAGAACTTAAAACAAACAAATAAACTACCTACAACAGGAACACAGCTCGTCAACACTGAACCAAGATTCCAGAGCCTTTTAAGATCTGCGCTTTCTCAGTTTCTTTACAAAACTTTTATGCTGTCACTGTCTGAATATAGTTCAGTTTAACATTTTAGATAACGTGAAACAATGTGCCAAAAAATAGTTTTATATATTCCTTCAATTCCAATAAAAATTAGTATAGAATGTATTCTAGAATTCTGCTGTTTCTCAAACACACAGGCACACAAAATACACACATACACACATTCACGCAAGCACACACACACAGGACTCTCACACACACACATTCACGCACACACACTTTCAGAAGTCAAGATCTTGTGCCAAAGATTACTTCAAACTCCTTTGTTACTTTAATCATAAAATTCTTTTTACAGGTGTCCGAATATTGATAACATTATTGCAGACTCAAGCGGTTCCTTTTTTTTTTTTCTGGCTGGAATATGGTTGTTGGATATATTAAGAAATTCCTGAAATATGGAATACGGAAATATCTTGTAGATTCGGTCAAGAAAACGTGTTTGAAGGGGACGCAGGTAGCCCGGGGAAAGGGCTTAGAGGGAGACGTAGATAGCCTAGGCGATGGGGGTGGGGTGTCTCTATCCACTTCGTACATACCATCATAGACGACGTTAATTACTGAGCGAATACTGAAAGGGGTAATTCATTACCACCTCAGTTTTGTTTTTTTACGATCTATAAAGTTATTAAGGATATTGGATATCGGTAAATGTATGTTTTAAACCTCTCTCTCTCTCTCTCTCTCCCTCTCTCTCCTCTCTCTCTCTCTCTCTCTCAATCTGACTGAAAAAATCTGTTTTAGCCGGTATAGAAATATGATAAGATGAAAAGCAAATCGAGTCTAACTTGATTTTATTGTAGAAATTCTACTAAGATAAGTTTTTCCTAATAAGGTAAAGCATTTTGTATATTTAGTATACAGAGAATGGAATGACTTTTGAATCGTAAGAATATTTCTAAAGTATGTTTCCTGTCAAGATTGGAGACCATTAAGTAATTTAGTGGGTAACTTATGGATAATTAGCAGTCATATTTGAATGCCATGTTTGGTAGTTATCTATATACTCATAAGCTTCCCAGCGTGCACGGAGCGTGTAAATGAAGCAGATATATAAGAAAAACATACATAGTTTAACTCTTTATTATACAGGGGTAAGATGTTTCATATGTTTATTTATTTACTTATTTCATTTTCTAATCTGCATGAAGGGGCACAGCTACTGAAGAAAGGGAAGATAAAGTCTTTTATTATCTATTTATCTACTTCAATAATTAACTAATTTGAAACCATTGTTTGAAATAAACATTAGGGTAGAAAGATTCAGTTCATTACTAATAAACTTAGTAAGCTGCATTCCTTAAGACTGGTCATAGAAAAAATAAAATTAAAATTAAACGAAATATTATAGAGAGGAAAACTTCTAATATTAGAAATGCCATCTCTAATTTTATAAATAAATTCAAATATATCTAAAACAAGTTTGCATATTACGATACATTGTCAGTAACAGTCAACAAGGTATGTGATTTTAGAATTGAGAATAAATGATGGTAAAAAAAAAAAAATAATATATACTATATATATAATATATATATATATATATATATAATATTATATACTATATATATATATATACTATATCAGAGAAAAACTTCAAGAGCTGCACCAGAGGACGAAAACTATAAAAAATCTTATGTCTTAAGCATGAAACTCATGCATTAGATGTCACTGTTTTGTATATACGCCCACAATCAATTTCATCTTCTTATTTCAAGTTTTAGTATTACATTACCACTAAGAAGTCCAAAACACACAAAATATATTTCCTTTTAATCCAACAAAGTAATACGTTTTAAAGGTAGCAAGCCTTTGACCGTCAAAGAATAAAAACTGAAGTTGCTTTGGTGAAAGTAAAGCTACTGAGGCCAACATACGATATTCATATTCCCTTTTATGTACGAATTCTTTGAACAGCCGGAAGCTCTTTGCAACCACGAGGAATATCCTTAGTCTCCACTTTCAACCAATATTCTATCATTTTGCCAAACAAAATCAGAACAGAGATGTGTATTGCTGGACTAAATCTCTCTCTCTCTCTCTCCTCTCTCTCTCTCTCTCTCTGCCTTTGCTTGTGTCGGCTTTTTTCTCTTTCTACTATCCTCTCTCTCTCTCTCCTCTCCTCGTCTCCATCTCTCTCTCTCTCCTCTCTCTCTCTCTCTCTCGTAGTAGCCATCGCTTGTGAGACGTACCCGCGTGAAGTCAGATTAATCAACAGATATCACAAGTTTAACATACGACTAGAATTTGAGAAATATCTAGAAGTGTTCGTGAACTATCGGTGATAAGATTAGTGTGAAAATAGTAGGATAAAGCGTCTTCTAGTTAGTTTAACAAGTGTAATACTGAAATCAGAACAAGATGGCAGTAAGTTTCCAACTGCGGAAAAGGTGGCGTAATTTAGCTTGCTTGGCAGATTCGCAATACGATGAGGTAGCAGGAAGGGGAAACTGGCATTTCTCATCTATGAAATCAGCAACAGTCCTAACCAAAAATATACAAAAGCATTCATAGATATATTAGAAGGATATAATCCTTCAAACTGGAACAAATCTAATGAAAACATCTGAATAATTGAAGAAGTTCCAAATAAAATCCAAGTGGTCAAGAGACTCATAAAGAAAAAATATACATAAACCAACATATTCCGACAAAGAAAATGAATAAGGTGAATCTTGTGATATCCTAATTGATGCATTAGGAAAAAGAATGCCAAAAGCATGCAAACTGTGTAAGGTTTTGGTATAGCATAGTCAATCCCACAAAACCTAATCAGAAAATGTGCTGCATGCAACATTCCGACCCATCCACAGTGTGCTGAGTAATGCAAGATTTGAGAAAAGATACAAGAAGTTTTTGTTCAACATGTCTATCATGGATAGACAATGTTATTTAAATCAAGATTGAATGTACAAATAGTTGAGGATGAAGAAGAAGAGGAAGAGGAAGAAGAAGAAGAAAAAGAAGAAGAGGAAAACAAGGAAGAGAAGTAAACCAAAAATGAAATGACAGAAAAAAAAATAAGGAAAACAAAGAACAAGATAAAAGTATGGATGCAGAGATACTCATTGATACTACATATGAGGCAATAAAACAGCATACCCTACGAAGAAATAAATTACGATATGACACAGAAAAGCAAATCCCGAAGAGGCTCTACCCAGATCTACACAATGACGGGAAAGAGGAAAAAATAGACAAGAAAGACAAAATCTGCAACCTTTGAAAAGAGGGAATTGCAGATTTGAGAAAGATGTTACTACAAACATCCTAAGGTATGTCAAAACTATGAAATATATGGTAAATGTGCATACTTAGATGGCTATGGGGATGATTGCAGAGATCTGCTCCAAAAATATGTAAAAACCTAAAAGAAGGAAAAGGATGTAAGTTCGACAAAAAATGCAAATATATGCACCCTGTAGCCATGATCATAATCAAATAAATACCAACCAAGTAATAAAATCCAAAATAAGAAAGAAACAAATAAAGAGAGAAATCAAGAATATCAGGTAAAGAGAAAAGCAAACCACCACCAATGAGATATGCAGAGGTGTCAGCAAAAAATTAAAGCATCAGTCCGAAATTCTACTCAAGGAATAAACTGTACTTATGCAAGAGGATAATTGCCGAAACGGAGGAAAATTGCAGATTCAGACACAAAATAAATAATTATGATGAAGGAAGATCAAATATTATGGAAAAGTTGGATTTTTTAATGTCAGAATTTCTGGAAATGAAAAAAAGAACAAACATACCAGAACAGGAAAGAGACATGGGAAAATCCTTATTACTATCAGTATTAATGAAGGAGAAAACACGCAAACCATCATAGTGATGAATGCGCAGGGTTTAGTTACTAGTAACTCAAAAAGAAAAATAGAGTACTTAGAAGAACTAACCCAAAATGAAAAGAAAATAGATATAATGAATATAAAGTTGAAACCTGGTATTCCCCAAGAGACTGGGAATGATGATCAAAATAAAAGGGTTCCAAAACTTATAGATCAGATAGAAAAAATTAGGAATCAAGGGGAGGGGGAACCGCAATATATGGGAAAAGACAAAAAAACAAGGAAAAATATAGAGAAAATATAGTTAACTCAGAATGGTGAACAATAGCGGTAGAATTTGGAATCTGAAAAATTGATGAACATAGTAAAATATAGACCTCCCTAATACGGAAAGAGTTTGACTTAATAATAGAAAAATTGGATGATATATGTAGAAATCACAAGGACTGGACTATTCTCCTATCTGGTGACTTCAACTTTCCTTTCGTAGAATGGAAAGAACGAATAGGAGACTGTGGTTGTACTTATACTAAAAATTAAAAAGAAGTAATAGTAGTGCAGAAGATAAGAGGCAATTTGAAAAGCTATTAGATATGCTACTAGAATACAACATTCAACAAATAAATCACCTGCCAACAAGAAAGGAAAATACTTTAGACCTAGTATTGTGAACGAGATGAATTATGTTAAAGAAAATAATAGTTTATAATGCGAGTATTTCAGACCATAATGTCATAGAATTAACAGTTCATTCCAAAGCAAGTGAAAATAGAGATAAGCAAGAAATGAAAAAGTGGGAAGGATATGGAAAAATACAACTTCTACAGTAAAAATATAAAATGGTCAGAAATTAATGAAGAATTAAACAAAGATTGGGATAACATTTTCGTAAGTGATGACATAAGGGTAAATACGGAGATATTATATAAAATATTGGAGATAATAGTGGAAAATATATACCGAAGAAGAAAAAGTAAAACGATCATCATTCATGCATACCAAGAGACAGAAGAATCTTGTTCCAGAAAATCAGAAAGTGGAAAAAAGGTCTTGCAAAAGAAAAAAATGCATGGAAAGTTTATAGAACTAAAAGTAAGATAGAAAATGCAGAAAAAAGATTAATACAATCAAAAGAAAATGAAAACGGGACTTGGAAGAAAAAACCCTATTAAATATCAGCAAAAACCCAAACTATTATACTCATCATGCGAAGAAGATGAATAAAAGAAGAATAGAAAATAGGCCCTCTGAGAATTGAAGGGAGATTAACGAACTGAAAAAAAGGAAAAAAATTGCAATAAATTTAGTCCGGAACATAAATCTGTGGCAAGAACGATAATAACAGAGAATTCACCCTAGAATAGATAATGAAGATAATGATATAGAAGTAAGGGATAAGAAAATAGTGAATATTTAGCTGACATAGATATTAATGAGCTTGGATATTGTGCAGGCCCTATTAAAAAAAATGAAACAAAAAAATTAAAAATGAGCTGCTGCAGGGCCTGATGGAATTCCTGCTATTTTGTTAAAGAAAGTAGTTCATTCTATCGCAAAGCCACTTGCAATATTATTAAGACAAAGTGTAGATACAGGCAAGATATATGATGAGCACAAATTAGCGTATATTACCCCTACTTTCAAAAGTGGATCAAGACTAGAGGCAAGTAATTATAGGCCTGTGAGGTCTAACATCACATATAATGAAAGTGTATGAAAGGGTAATGAAGAAAATATTATGAAACATTTAATAAAAAATATTTGTTTAATAAAGGACAACATGGTTCGTACCCGAAAAAAGTACACAAACCCAACTGTTAGTCCACCGTGAAACATATTCAAAAATATGAAAAGCGGAAATGAAACAGAGTGGTTTATGGTTTAGACTTTGCAAAAAAGCTTTTGGATAAAGTAGACCCATAAATATATTAGCGAAGAAAATTAGAAAACACAATATCGTGGATAAAAGTAGGAAGATGTTAAAAGGAATTTTTTACACAACGAAAACAGATAGTTATTGCAAACGACGAGAAATCGGATGAAGCCAAGGTAATATCCGGTGTGCCGCAAGGTACGGTGTTAGCTGCAATACTGTTTTGTTATTATGATTGAGACATAGACAATAATGTTAAGGATTCTTGGTAGTGAGTAGTTTCGCGGGGGGGGGGAAGATGACACAAGAATAAGTAGAACAAAAAAATTTACTTGTGATTGAAGATAGGAACGCTCTACAAAGAGACCTTAACAAAGTATATGATTGGGCAGAGGTAAATAGGATGGTATTTAACTCTGATAAATTGAATCAACAGATTATGGAGACAGAGAAAGAAAGCTATATGCATATAAGGACCTAATAATGAAGGACCATCAATAAGGAAGCAGTTAAAGACCTTGGTGTGATGATGAATAGGAACATGTTATGCAATGATCAAATAGCAACTCTGTTGGCAAAATGTAAAGCAAAAATGGGAATGTTGTTACGGCACTTCAAAACAAGAAAAAGCTGAACACATGATTATGCTTTATAAACATATGTTCGTAGTCCCACTTGAATATTGCAATATGATATGGTACCCACACTATCAAAAGGATATTGCACAAATAGAGAGTGTAAAACAAAAAGGTCCTTTACAGCTAGAAATAGAAGAAGTTAAGGACCTAGACTACTGGGAAAGACAAAGACTACAATTCTTAAAATTATATAGTCTGGAAAGGAGAAGAGAAACGCTACATGATAATTCAGGCATGGAAACAGATAGAAGGAATGCAGAAAATATCATGGAAACTAAAAATATCAGAAAAGAGCAAGCAGAGGTAGATTAAATAGTGCCCAAAATATACCAGGAAAATAAGGAAAGCACACAGGACCATTAATCCACTACGCACCAGCATCGATAATGCAGCGTCTATTCAATGCGTTGCCAGCTCATCTGAGGAATATATCAGGAGTGAGCGTAGATGTGTTTTTAAGAATAAGCTCGACAATATCTAAACTGCATCCCAGACCATCCAAGATTGAAGATGCAAAATATACCGGAAGATGTACTAGCAACTCTCTGGTAGACATTAGAGGGTGCCTCACACTGAGGGACCTGGGCAACCCGAACAAGATGTAAGGTCTGTAAGGTAAGGATCTTATAGAAAATAATTTAATAAACATATTCTAATGTGTTCGTCTTTTTCATCCTTATTCAGGATGAATAATCAGGTCGACATCTCTGAACAAAACAGGGAATGAAAAGGGCATCTACCTGACACCTACACTACTCTGGCCATCAAAGAGTCACTTCAAAGGAGCCGTTGCATCAACATGAATCCAATATGAGGTGATTGAAACTCGTCCCTTTTGTTTTTGGAGAGATGAAAGAGGCGATTTTTCTAAAAGAGAAAAAACTGTTTGGAGGTGCTTTCAATCTCGTACGAATGCAAAAAGAGTGTAACTTCTAAGTCATGGGATAAATTACCTTTTCGGTCTTTTGATATTGTTGGGAGATTGTTATATGGGATTCTAACTGGCAACTAATACAACTAATTGATAGCATCGTAGAACTGGTGTTTTTTCAGAACAATTGAAAACAATTACTTACTGATTTTACAACAATTTATGCAAGTTACAAGTAACAAGAGATGGACTAAAAAAAACCGTAGTCATTGCTAGCAAGCTTTGAATAAAAGCTTTGGAATAAAATCACCTCTCTCTCTCTCTCTCTCTCTTCTCTCTCTCTCTCTCCTCTCTCTCTCTCTAATTCATAATTATGAACATAGTAATCTTTAGACGACATGCATTTATTTCATATAGTTTCTCTTCATCACATATCTATAAAGTTATTATATTATCTAATTCCTTTCAATGGAATAATGCTCTTTGCTGAATTACATACACTGTTCTAAATTCTTTTTTTTAAATTTTCTTTTTTACTTAAAGTGTTTTAATACTTTAAGCTCTTAAATCTTTTGTTCAGATCCTTGCTTTTAGGTTTCCAGACGATTACATATTCTTGACAAAATACGCGATAACAGACAACAATTTACCCTTAGCATGGAATAAATGAATTCGAAAACTACTATAACGTTCCAGTTTTATTCGTCTCATCCAGTAAACACTTTTAAAAAATGCATTTTTTACCATAACACATCCTGCTTAGCTATATTTACAACAAGCTTTCCCATAATTGCTTAATCACATAACATTTTTGGTTCAGTTTTGTATATATATTATATTATATATATATATATATATATCTATATATATATATTAATATATATATATAGTTATTTATATAATATATATATATATATATATATATATATATATATATATATATATATATATATATACATTTTATATATTATATATATATATATATATATATATATATATATATATATATATATATATATATAGTATATTCCGTGGAGTACCAGGAATATTATAGCATTCCCGCAGCCCTACTTAGTGCTAGGCACCCCAAATTACCTGAGAGAAATGGGAGCGTACCGTCTCCAGCCCTGCATTTCTATGCAAATAGCCTAAGATGCAAGAAGATTATGCATTATTTCTTAGAAAATCTTAATTCATGGGATAAATTACCATATTGGCATTCATGAAGAAATATATTTCTGCTCTGAAGTATATCATATTAAATTTATAGGTGACCTAATGAAAGATCTTCCTTCAAAACCAGAAGGTTTTAGAAAATAGTTCATTATGCCTAAATAATGAATTATCTGAATATTAGTTAATGCATGCCATATGTTACTTACACCCTAAAATTAAGCATTAAAAAAAGAAAGAAAATCATTATCACCCATATAATAAATTGAAGTATAAATATTTTTCTTTATCGATAGTTTTCAGAAAAAAAAAATATAAATAAATAAATTTCATCATCCAGTCCTCGACATTAATGAAAAGAAGTAACATAGTTTTGCTCACAATTAGTCAAAATAAAAATTGTTCCCCCTTTGCTCCCCCCGGAGCACCTGTAATCCCCTCTCTCTCTCTCTCTCTCCCCCCCCCCCCCCCCCCCCCCCCTCTCTCTCGTCTTCTCTCGTCTCTACTCTCCTCCACTTACACATTTCCTTTTTCTCAGGACATTTGTTTTTTAGCTTCAATCATGACCTTTCTTTGTCATTTTTGTTCTCACAAAGACTACAAACTTCTATATTTCATCTCTCTCTCTCTCTCTCTCTCTCCTCTCTCTCTCTCTCTCTCTCTCTCTCTCTCTCTCTCTCTCTCTCATCTACCTCTTACTATTTGTCTATTACACATCTTCCTTTATTCTTAGCTTATTTCTTTAGCTTCAACCATTCCCTTTCTTTGTTAGCTTGTGTTCTCACAAAGACCGTAAAATCTTATATTCTCTGTCTGTCTGTCTGTCTTTTTTTCTGTCTCTCTCTT
>NC_087200.1:213591811-213616811 GCF_015104395.2 Macrobrachium nipponense
GTTTTATGTTGTGAAGTGGTATAATGTGCTTCTCTGAATTTGTGACAAAAGTCTTCCGAATGTTTGATGTGACTGGGAGAAAAAGTGCCTAAAAAAGGAGAAAGGAGGCCAGCTAACATTAGAAATTTTTTTGTAATTGAAAGCTCCGGCGCATGAAACGATGGGTCTGAATGGAAGTGTTGTCTTTGTGAGTTTTGGGAAGACCATAAAAGTAGGGTAATTTTGGAGGATTAATTACTTTAAATTTCTCTAATAGTTCAATACTCTTTTTTGTCTTGGCCAATTAATCTTACTTTCCGAAAAAATTCTGTGGAACGTTCTGGAGGGGATTTTTCGTCAGTTTTTCGTAAGTATTTGTGTCGCTAAGGAGCTGGTTGATTTTGTCGAGGTAGAAGTCTTTGTCCATTATTACGATTAAGAGAGTAACTCACACCCCTTGGGAAATCCAACCCTTTTGCATTACCTACCCAAATACCTTAGCCAAATCCCTGATTAACGTCCAACAAAAGACATCGCCCAAAGACTCTGGGGTATATGAGATCCCATGCCAGGAAACTGTGACCAATCTTACATCGGATTTACAGGTAATCACTTCCCCAGAGATTAATACAACACAAACGGTCAGTTAGGTATGGACAACAGAACTCGGCTATTTTCAACCATATAAATGAACATAACCATAGAATAAACTGGAATATGTCACGTGGTAATTTATAGCAGCAACTGCCCGGTACAAGAGTCAAATGATGGAATCGGCCTTAATAAAGAGAAGCAGGTAATGAACATCTCAAAAGGGAATTGGACATCGGACATCGTCGACGCAGTGTTCATTCAACCAACGCTTAAGAAGATTAAAGGAAGATTATCAGCGGGGGTGACCCTAATTTGGCTTACTTGTGGATGAATCTCTTGGTAAATATACCACCTTTTCTGTAAACTTTTCTCATTCATATACTGTAGAGAGAGACGCAGTCTCTGAAATATAGTAACTTTTCTCTCTACATTTTTGTTTTTGGTGTTTTTATGGGCTCCTTTTATTAGATGGAATTCTGTTGTTACAGGACATTTTTACCAGTCATATATATATATATATATATATATATATATCTATATATATATATATATATATATATATATATACTATATATATACTATATATCTATAATATATATATATTATATATATACATATATATATTATATATATATATATATATATATATATATATATATTATAATATATACTATATATATATATCATATATATATATATATATATATATATATATATATTATATATATATATATATTATATATATATATCAAGTATAAAAGGCCCATTAAAAACTGGTTGCCTGCTGAACGTTTAATTAAGGATTTCCGAAGTATATCCGGATAAGTGAAGATAAATGGTTGGAGGGGCCAAATATTTGCTATCTCTCGTAAAATTATCCACGTGAGGGGTTATGATTTTGTCTGTTATAAGTTTTTCCTTTTCTTAGATTTTACTATAGCATCAGCCAAACGCAATATTTTTCCACTTTTCCCAATAAAACAAATCTAAAAAAAAAAAAAACTGTATGTATATCAGGGAGAAGGACCAAAGCGCCAATCATGAAGCTCGAGGAAGTCAGTTCTCAGCTTTGTCTAGTTCTGAAAAGGAAGAGTTGTTGCCCTTGCTGCTGGAATAAAGGACAACTACCCCTATTGCATAGAGAAGTATGAGTTGGATCCTTTTCTTATGTTTTGACATTCTCTTCGAATAAATTAAGGTTCTCAGTCGGCTAAGAAGATAGATTTGTCAGTTTATTTCCCCAAATAGGTTTTTTGCCTAGCTGGAGTCAAGTATGTCCACAAGTTTGCAAGTCGATTTCTTAATATTGCTATGAATAAGTACCATAGCAAATGTCATAATTTTGTTTGATAGTACGTATAAATAAATACTGCTATATGGCTTTGCCACATGGAGAGCTATATTATTAATACCAGTAAGAATCAAAATATTGCTGTAAAGAGATTCGAAACTTACATGTTCACCGCAGATGTACTCCACCTTTGCTACTGAACCGCCAGGGGACTGAATGCTTGCTTCCAGTACGAGATCTATGTGCCGATGGAATTACCTGGAGTCACACATCATCATTTCAAGGTCACTGATTGAAGTAAGAGGATATATCTGTTTTTCATAACAGATTACCGTTAAGGATTGTGTTACTAGTGGAGGAAGTGAAAGAAATATGTGGGACTGCTTAACTTCTACATGAACTTTGCTGTAATGCTCAATGGAGTTCTTTAGAATATCTATAATTGATCAAAAATGTTGATCTTATCTTTCTTGTCTTCCAAGACAAGCGATAATTATACAATGAGGGACATTTAAGGACAATCTCTTAAAATACAATCCAGGGTCCCTATTAGATAGTTACGTGTCACATGAAGACTTAGAGTGGATTAAATGATTTCTTAATTAATTTCCCCATGTACACCGAGACGTTTTTATGCTCACAAACACTAAGCTACGAATGTCATTTCATATCAAGTCCACTTAACCTCAGACTAAACGCAGGAAAGGGATTTGATAAGTTGGTAAGTCCACTTGGTCACGGATCATTTAGAACTTATAAATTCTTCTTCGAAGTTTATTCCAAAGTTGAGTAAATTTGATATTAGAAGACATTTGTAGGTTAATGTTCACTATATGTTTGTGAAACTCTGTATCAACCCTGATATTTGATTAGAAATGGAGGAGGAACATTTTTTTACGAAGGCTTTAACATAGTATACGAACTGGGTAGAAGACCAAGGTCAAAGTATAGATAGCTGGGACTGCCTTTAGTCTACTTATCATATGATTCTGATATACTCCTAAGCGAGCAAATTTTTCTTTTACATCAGCATTGGTTACTTGTCTTTATCTATATTTACTTATTATTTCTTTTTTTTTCCAGAAGAACATGAGCATATCTTGCAGAGAGGAAGAGGTTCCCCTGCTCATCAGAGTAATGTTGGCAGTCATTTCTTGGATATAATTAAGGAACTACCAGTCAATGTCTTTTTTCATAGCAAGCTACCAATTAGATACGGTACTTGAGACACTTCAGATAATACTTGAGAAGCGCCTCCAGAAAGATCTGCATTTATGTTACCCCTATGAAACTCGACAAAATAGTCCTCTGAGGTAGCCCTTCGTGGGATGACTCTACTCTCAACCTTTTAATTTTTGCTATTTCAAAAGTAGTTTAACAAGTCAACGGAATACATTTCTAGACTGAACAATTTCATTAACAGTGTTCAGTGCAATGACATAATCAAAGTTAGAGAAATTGGGCAGATAATGTTAAATTGCAATTATAGAATGAATCAAATAATAAAAAAGTATATGTTGGAGCAACTGGGTGAAGGAATCTTGCAAGGAACTTTTAGTTCCACTGTTCATAACAAATAGTATTTTTTGAGCCCACTATTACTCACTTAACAGTTACAACAATGAGCGAATTTTAGGGAGATAGACTAAACTACAATATGTGTTGTAGTCAAATGACCACATTTAACTAAAGGAGAGAATTCCTAACTTGGAAATGTGACTTACCTTCGATGTTCCCATTGCCTTCCTTCCCTCTCTGCGTAGCTGAAATCAATCATTAATTCTGAGGCTAATTCAGATTCTTGAGATACGAAAAATAGTCTTTTATTTCCCCAAAATAGCTAACATGAAAATGAAATCAAATGAATCTAAAATCCCAAACCACCATGAGATGCCATTACTGTTAGGCATAATCATATTGAATAGCACTATCACTACTTATTCTCACTGTCAAATAACCCCCAACAGTCTTTCTCAAATACATGTCTAGAGAATTCATTTTAGATAGTGACAATCCGAATCCATCTGCAAAAGAAATCAGTTATCGAAAATGGTAATATTAGAGTTCATCAATAATGTTAAGTGTCACACCACATTTCCCCTTTCAGAAGCTATGAAATAAATGTCACTGTTCAAAGTTTCAACATCTTTTTTCTCTTCCACTTTACCTAATCTGATAGATCTCCAAGTGCCTCCTCCCATAGTTCTTTGTCACTAAAACTTCATGTCTAATGATTCCCAAAATTTCTATACTAGAGACTATATCTCACTCATTTGCTCTAACAGACATATGTACTTACGCATGCTAATGGACGTATGAAAGTATGCACGCTAGTCTATTCTTGATTACGATGTGCTTGCATTTTCCCGTGTCTCATGTGCACATCCTATTTAACACATGCACTGATGTACTCACGTAACTGCATTTTTTTTATGTCACGATCATATACTTCGTCTTAATCCAGGTCATTTGCATGCTTGCAATCTCACCAGTGCAGCGAGTGATATTATGATATGCAAACTTGTGTCGTCTGTTCTGATGTTTGTAAGTTTTCTAAACCATTGACACTGTACTGTTTTTTGCATACCAATCTTGTTCACGTCACTCTTTATCGACCTGATTTCCACTAATTATATATTTCCCGTGCCTATTATATATGTATATGAAGTCTGTTCAACTCTCTCTACTGACATTAACAAAGAAAATGGAGACAATGCAAAAGTTAAATTACACATATTCTGGTTTTTGTACTAGGAGGTAATTAGGAAGAATGTAACTTATTGCAAACGAGGAAGCTACAGAGACACGAAAGTAAACAGGGAGATGGAAAGATGTGGTGACAAATTCATCTGATAAGTGGAAGGAACGGTTAGTGAGATAAGTAGATGACGAGAAATAAAATAAAATGAAAACCCTTAGAAAGGAAGCAAATCAGTGATGAAGGGCTTGAGAAAAGGATTCTGATCTAAAATCGGACAGAAATTACACAGATACAAGTATATGAAGAGCACAACATTTTCGCTTCCAAGAAGAAAGAATAGAATCAAAGTAAGTTTCATAATGTCCCCATAGAGGGAGTTAGCAATGTTTTATTGGTCCCTTGGCTGCACCCACTATTCAACCTTTTACCTTACCTCCCTTTCTGCTTCTCTTCTTTACGGTTGCTGTCCAACACCTCTGCTACTATTTGGCCTTTTAGCTTACCTCCCTTTCTGCTCCCTTCCTTCAGGGGGTTACTGTCTGAAGCCTCTGCCTTGACTTCATTAGACGGCAGTGGGATTGTCTACCTTTAGACGGGTGTATTTCTTCTTCTCATTTACTTTCTGGATTTTTTAAAATCTTTCTGTCAAAAACACTCCAACTCCCTTTCATCGTCTTAGGTTTAGCTTGACGACCTAGGTCTTATAAATGAATCATTCAAGTTTAAAGATATGCAGAAGTAACTGATTGAGAAGTTTTTATGAAGTAGTCCCTGTCTCTGTAACAATAAAAAAAACGCAGAGCAAAGAGAGTGTAGCCCTCATAAGATTTTGGTAATGAGCACTGAAACATTCTTACCGCATTTTTGTAAACAGTCTGAGTGGTTTTACTTTTCTTGAAACAGGTCTCCAGGAGGCATGAAGGTTCAGAGACCGGGGAGGAGTGGCATCCAGAAAATGCTGGAAAGTAACGAAAGCTGGAAGGACGTTTCTGTAGACCTTACTTGTAGCTTGGTGGGGGAAAACTTGCCAATGCTGGGAATTTACTTAGACCCAGATGTGGTGGAAGAGAAGGTCATTGATTTAAATGACATCGGTTTTGCAGAAGAAGCAACACCAATAGCGCAGGTAGGTTCCGCCCCTAATGGTGCTGTGGGCTGGTTGTGAACTGATGCTAAGTACTGGCAGTGTGGGCTGGGAAGTCTCCTCGTCGAGGTGATTGGAGGAAAACCCACTGCGTCAACAGGATAATCGCTGCTCAGTGAGGGGTCCTTTCGTCAGTCCAGATCCATTGCGAGGTTGGGTCTTGCAATTTGGTCATCAGTTTCACACGAGAATCATGACTTGTTTTGATTTCAATCCTACTATTGTAATTTGAGATTTTTTATAACTTATCTGATGGTGCAGGGACTTAATATATTGACTACATCATAAGAACGTAGTAATAGTAAAGGTGAAATAATACCTTTCATCTTTATTGTTTGTGTTTTTTCATACATCCTGGAAATCTCTTTTTATCTTTTGATATCCAATTCTCAGAATTTCTCTAAGATTAGCTGCTTAACCAAGTGCCCCTTTCCATCTTGGTTGCGAACACATAGCTTCACCTAAACCTCTTTGTGCATTGTTCACTTCACTAGACAGAACCTTCGATGGGATTCACGGAAAATGAGAGAAGCATTTTTTTTTCTTGGGAATATAAATCTGGACATCATAGTGGTTATACTATATAATATATATATATATATATATATATATATATATATATATATATATATATATATATATGTATATATATATATATATATATATATATATATATTATAATATATATATTAGATATATATATATATATATATTATATAATATGTATCTATATATATATATATATATATATATATATATATATATATATATATATAATATATCATATCATATACATATATATAGATATATATCTATATATATCTCTATATATATATATATCTATGCTTTATATATATATAGTAGTATATCTATATATCAATATACTACTCTACTCTATATCTATAATATGCGTGTGTGTGTGTATATATATATATATATATATATATATATATATATATATATATATATATATATATATATATATATATATATATATATACATATATATTTATATATATATATATATGGTTTATGTGTGTGTATGCGTGTCTTTTTGACACCCCCCCCCCCCTAAAATCCCAATAGAATGGCTAACTATTTGGGACTTTTTTGGCCCGCTGCTCCAAGGCCGGATTGCAGTCAAATATCCAACTATGGCCATTTTCCATTTATAGTGAGAGATTGCTCGTTAATAGACAGAATTCTTGAAAATTTGAAGGAAAAGTGTATTTGAGCCCCCCAAATCACCCGAGCCTTACTATTCGGGCGATAGGAGAAAAGAGAGGCCTCAAGAATATGAAAAAATTGCCATATAAATATAATTGAGATTTCAAAGTGATTAATTTCTTTGTTTATAATTATGTACACTAAGGTACAATGTACGCACACACACACACACACACACACATAAATATTTCATTGTACTTAGATTTATCGGTGAAAAGACTTCCACTAAATTCAATAGCAAAGGATAAACACAGGATTTCCATCTCCATAAATACTTGATAGAATCGACCTGAATCTTTCCTCTTGTTAGAGTTATTTCATCACTGTTGCTTCCTACTTTTCGTCTTTTTCTTTTCCTCCAGAGGAATGATCATTTTCCTCATGGACTTAAATTTGTACGAGAATCCCTGTGGAAGTGTGTGTCAGAGAGAGAGAGAGAGAGAGAGAGAGAGAGAGAGAGAGAGAGAGAGAGAGAGAGTCTGGCGTGTTCAAAAGACTCAGTTGAAAAAAACCTAAATCACGTCACACACAACAAGCTAAACAACGTTAAGAATAAAACCGTATCATGATACGAAAAATTCAAGAAGCAATTTGCGTCAAGCTTTGGGATACTTTCTCTCAACCATTTCGTTTCTCGGAGTAAAAGTTAAAGTTAATTAGTAAACCAGCATAAGCCATGTACCTCTCTCTCTCTCTCTCTCTCTCTCTCTCTCTCTCTCTCTCTCTCTCTCTCTCTCTCTTTTCCTGGACATCATGTGTGTGTAACATATGCTCTTTATTACATATCAGAAAAAATCTAGTTCTATCTGTTTTCAAGGCACATTAATGAAGAGGAAAAGCAAACGTGAAGAGATTGAGATGTTTGGGTTTTCAATTATTTAGACCAATTCCCCAGTCGACTCAAGTACGCTCTGTGCCACGAAAAGCATTTGAATCGATTGGAAAGAGAGAGAGAGAGAGAGAGAGAGAGAGAGAGAGAGATTTATATCAGTTTCCCAGATGTGGTTCTTGGAGAATGAATATTCAAATTTATGAACATTTCATACAGGAAATACAGATGCAGAGGAATGGAATAGATTCATTAATAGGGTAAGAAAATATAAAAGAAGGATATTATATAGAATGTATCAATGTGGTTTTAGCATTATTAATGAAGAGTAATAATAAACAAGTAAAAAACTGCGCCGAAGGTTATTCAGCGCAATCCAGTTTGCAGTACAGTGTATAATGCTGTATTAGGTCCATGAAACTTTTAGCCATGGCTCGGTGACGGCCTGTGCTATTGTGTTGCCAAACGCACGAACATGTTTAAATTTTACCTTCACTAGAATAATTAATTGGAGGGTGATGATCAACATACCAATTTGCAGCCCCGCTAGCCTCAAAGCGGTTTTTGAGCTCTGGCTGACGAGAAAAGTGCGGACGGACAAAGTCGTCATCCTCATAGTTTTATTTTACAGACAACTAAAAGTGAGAAATTTATAAGTGAAGCATTTGCCTAATAATAATATTTAAGCAAAGAACTGAAATAAAAGCTCAACAGATTAGGAAGACAACAAGATCAAACCTTAAAAATATACTTACAAATTAGCTTTAGGAATTCGACATTTTGGTACGACTGACCCTAACCTTGGATGATCCTTTCTCAATGGACACCCTAAATTGGAATAGAAAATAATTTCTCTGTAAACTTAAATTCGTTCATATGGTTTGGAGCCATTCAGAATTCACTTTTTTGTTAAGTGCACGTCATGATATGTATTAGAAAGGGGATTTGTATTCGAGTGCTCTCTCTCTCTCTCTCTCTCTCTCTCTCTCTCTCTCTCTCTCTTAACACATTCATAAGAGAATAAAGGTTAAAGATAAACATACACATACAAATTGAAGACACACACACAAACAGGCACACACAGAAAGGACAAAACACATTTTAATCACTTCAAAGGAGACCTTTATAAACAAAGGAAAGGAATTCCTTCTTTGACATATTGACCATCAGAACATATCGGGCACCTGAGACATCCCACTAAAATTTCTCCATCGTGAAGGACCGAATTCACTGTCCGCAAAGGGTTATCTATAAAAATAAATAAATAATAAAAAAAAGTTAATAAATAGAAGAAGACTGAATTGGTGGAATATGAAAAGAGACAAGGTAAATCAAGAAGGTGAAAATGATGAAAGGAACTATAACCATAGAAAAAAAGACAACTACAATAATAATGGAAGGCATACAAAAAATGACAAATAGTGACAAAAGAAAGGTGGTTACGGTAGTGAAGGAAAATAACAAATGTTCTGATAAAGATGAAGAAGCAATAATGATTATACGGAGGAAACAGAAGGCAAAGATATAGCAAAGAAAGATGAAAGTAAGGGTTTATGAAATTGAAAGTAGGAAACAAAAAATCCATATATTAAATTTTGAATCTTTTTTAAATCTTTGTGAGTAATGCAGAGACAACAACGTTGTTGAAGAGGGATTGTAATATGTCGATGAATGAAAAAGACCTATGTAATTACATGGCATCATTATGGAACCCCAGGAGAGAGGAGATGGCGGTTGTGGTTTGGGAAGGGGTGGGGCGGGTGTCTGCTTATGTCATGCTAAACGACGAAAGGGTAATTGACTAAAGACCGACAACGATTAGCGAGAACAAAGAACAGAGAGCACAGGGCTGATAACTACTTACTGAATATCCGGGAGTTCGCAGCTGCGCGATTCACTGCCTCCGAAAATAAGGTGATAAAGTGAATATGGTAATGTATAAGTCTATATTTTCATATACATATATATATATATATATATATATATATATATATATATATATATATATATATATATATATATATATATATATATATTGGATTAAAGACTTCTCTCAAAGCAAAACCTGAAGTGAAAGCCTTGAGAGATAATGAATCCTCTTTGCCATCTATGTTAATGATGATCACGCGGTCTGTCTATAAATTAATTTGAGCTAAATATATTGATTTTGCTGATAAATATCCAATTTCATAAAGTTTGTTTTGTAAACCAGGTTAATGCCAAATTAAAATCTTATGAAAAAAAATTTTCCGATAATTTAATTTCACTGCAACAAATTTTAAAAATAAATTCTTTGCTGAGTTTGCCATTTTACAACTTCAGATGGCGAGGTCACAGCTATTTCGAACCCTTCAATATTAAAACTAAAAAGTCACAGAAACAACGTGTTGTTTTCTCTATTTCTTGAAGGTACAAAAACAAAAATGAAACGAATTTTTTCCAATATTATTCCTCTTCCCCTGTAAGGTGGGCGTCACAAAATATATCACCTCTTAAGGTAGGAAATGCAAACCCATTGTCTTGCAATAGTCCGCTGGAATCTCTGGTGCCTTACAGAAATGGTTAAAAATCTTGGAAAAATGTAAATTCTTTCGCCTTGGCTGCTTCGTCTTCCTCAGAAATCATGGACAGGGAAAAACAAGGCAGAGAAAGTAGAAAATCTGAAAGCTGATATATATAAACAGTGCAAGATGGAGGGAGTTTTCACGAGATTATTTTCTGTAGTTTTGTATGGAGGAAAAGGTATGTGAATTGTTCATCATACCATTTTAGATACTTGCAGTATTCCTATATACAACATGAATACTTCCTTGTTATTTCCGCAATCAAAGAAAATTTTTAATTGTCTTCCACTGTTTAGAATATTAGCATTGCATTGAATTATCTATAATATATAATACATTTAGTTTTATCGGAGAACTTCAAAGTTCACCGATAAAATTCATCCATCTAATTTTCTATTTCCTCAAACTCATTGTCTACTGATAAATATGTCATCACATGTCCACTTCTCTGCATGTCTGTCTGTACGTGTGTGTGTCTGCCTCACCTTTCCTCTCTCTCTCTCTCTCTCTCTCATCTCTCTCTCTCTCTCTCTCTCTCTCTCTCCCTCTCTCTCCTTCTGTCCCACCCCGTTTCCCTCATTCAAACAATCGCTGAAGCACTTCACCTCCATTGAGTCACTTCACCTCCATTGAGTATGGCAAGGAATAATTCGTTATTTCTAATCTTGTGGATTCCAAGCTGTATGATGACCTTCTTTTCCTCATCAACCTCTTCTTCGTGTTGACATCTTTCTTTTTCTTCTTCTTCTTCTTCTTCTTCTTCTTCTTCTTCTTCTTCTTCTTCTTCTTCTCTCCCAGCCTCGTAATGACATGGCCTTCATGCACGAAAACACCTTTATATCTTTTATAGTCTATCCTGAAAGGTACTTCGCCTCCTATTATGTTCAGTCTTTTGCCTTTTGGATTTAGAGCTGGCAAGAAGCTAGGTACTCGCAGGTGAGTACATTTTGACAAAACAATATCTATAGTTTCTTGCAAGGAGACTTATTCTCGGGCAAGTTTCCTTACAAATGATTCAAATAAGAACCCACATAGGAGATTAATAAAAGCGTAGATGACGGTTTTAATGAGAATAATAGATAATAATCTGGATAAAAGTACCTCACCTGCGAGTACGTAGCTCTAAATCCAAAAGGCCAAAGGTTGATAATGATGGCAGACTTCCCTTGCCTCGCTCAATTAGTAGGCAGAAGTGCCTTTTCTTGAATAGAGTATAAAAGATATAAAGATGTTTTCGTGCATGAAGGCAATGTCATTACGGGCTTTGGAGAGAAGACTATTAAGTATATGTAATAATAATCGATAACTTTGTGTGAGTGTGTGTCTTATGTATGTTTACCAATTATTGTCCTATACTAAGAAGAGCATTAATACATACAGAACTCAAATAATCATTGATAGGAATCCCCAAACTAAGAACAATAAAAGCAGCTAAAAATCCTCATAAAGTCCCATATGTCACGACAGAACTTATACCTGCCTCGCCCCGTTTGTCACTTTTGATTAGTGTCGTGATGGCGACGAGAATTATCGTTGTGATATGTCAGAGGAAAGCGCAGTCGGTCGGTAACGCTCTGCTCTTATCATGCCGGTTATTTCGCTTGAAAATATTACTCTCAAGTCGTCAACTCAGCTGATTCATAAAATACTGAGGTTGGCAGATCCTGACTTCAATTTCTATTCAATTAAGTTTGACGTCTTTGTTAGTTTGGTCAGTATATGGCAAGAGAAAAAAGTAACATATTGTATCAAATATTTTCTTCGTTAATTTATTTAGTATTATTGACAGACAAGACAACAACATTATAATATATGAACTATTTTCTCTGATATTATGAGTAAGATTATATGAAAAAAAAACTTGCAAAAGTAAAATAATACAACTTACCGAGAAGCATTTATATGACTCAGTAAATTGATATGATAACATTTTCTAATTAGTTTCACTAATCATCTTCCTTACTGGATAAGTACATATTATTTTCATATATTAATTTCAATAATTATTTCTCTACTAGATACTCATTGTGACATGTAAGTGAGGGATGTGTACAAAGAATCATGAAGAATAGGCAAAAAATATTGAAAAAATTTTATTATTGTTAAAAAGGATTTTTTGTTTCATCTTCCTAATCCGGAGATATTAGGTAATATACAAGCCTTGATTCCCATAAAAATTATATATTGCTTTCTATGATCAGCACGATGTCAAAATATTACAAAGGGTTTAGTTGAGAAAAATTTGCCTTGCCTTGCAGATTTCTTCAGCAATAGATTTATTTTTTGTTTTAAATTTAAATCTAACCCTCGCAAAATTTGTCTAATAATGGCATTTCTTATTTTATGTGTCTGTGATAGTTGGTCTTATCCAAATATGAATATGAGTAGCTCCAATTACACTTATATCTATGTATCAATCGATGGCAAATTTAATAAGCTAAAACAGTAAACATTCCAAGTGAGAGAGAGAGAGAGAGAGAGAGAGAGAGAGAGAGAGAGAGAGAGAGAGAGAGAGAGAGAGAGAGAGAGAGAAGGAATGCCGTCCGTCAAAAGGAGATTAAGGAAGAACTAATAAGGAAGATTAACTGTCGACGTTAATCGTTCCTTCCTCCACTCGGGTACAATAAGAAGAGAAAGACACAGTTGATCTCCCCTTTCGAGCCTCAACGAAGAGTGACTGGAACAATCTTTCGCCCCGAATTACTGGAGGTTTTGTCCAATTCCAGAAGTAAGGATAATTAATAATATTCGTACGGCAGGATATTATTCCAAAGTGGCATATCGACTGCAATAGACTTCATTAGCGTTGCAGGTGTTGAACCGATTAATCAAACTCATATTAGAAATCTTATATCATTATTTTTCTTGTATATTACTTTTTTCGGGATAATATTTGTTTTATTTAATTATCTCTATTTTGATGGCATAACTTGGAATCGATGCTCGCGTCAGAGCAAGGTTTGGCAACTTCTTTCTTAAAGATTTATTCAGAGCCGAGAAAAAGGCTCATATATATATATATATATATATATATATATATATATATATATATATATATATATATATATATATATATACATATATAATATATATATATATATATATATATATATATATATATATATATATATATATATATATATATATATATATATATATATGGATTTATCAATATAAATCCCCTAAGGACATACATGTACAGCAAATTTTACACTGTTGTTAGTGTAGCAGAATTCTTAAAATTTCCTCTCACTAAAGTTATTTCACTCCATCGAAAATCACATAAAGCTTTTCCTTTCTATGTAAAAAAATTTAATGAAATGCTAAAGGGATAAATGATCTGCTTTTAATGCCAGGGCTTTGGATGGTATTTCTGCTAATTACTTATTTGGGATTATGATACCTTCATGCTGCTGAATTTGTAATTACTTACAGTCATGAAAGAAGGAACTTCCCTGAATGTGAATTTCAATTTACGGAGTGGACTTTACATATACAGTTCTGTAAATTGAATTTGTTGTATCTTCCCTTCTACTCTCAAAAAGGGGTTAGTAGCCCAATCATAAATTTGATCTAATTTAGAAAATGTTTAGTGAAAAAGCAGAAATATTAAAAGAAGTTGGTAAAAAAATATCATGAATTTTATCTAATTCAGAAAATATTTGATATTAAAACTGGAACAATTACGCCAGCAATAATGGAATAATTTATATACCATAATCACAGTCATACGACAAGATTAACTATTTAATTGCGGCTTATATTTTAGCAATTGCATTCTCGTTTTTACCAACGAGATCCTGCAAATTAGTTAATTAATTTTAAATTAGAGAGAGATGAGATTAATGTTAGCAATCGTCATTCATGAATATGCTACCTTGCTAAATCGAAGCGTTAACAAGCACGGATTATTGGGATATTGAATATATTATATATACATTATGTATATATATATATATATATATATATATATATATATATATATATATTATATATTATATATATATATATATTCTCGATAATAGACTTGCCTGGACCTAGGCGCGAACCCATGGATCCTTTCAAATCCAGGAACGTCAGTGAAGCTTTTACCTACTACACCACCGCATGGTGTAGTAGGTAAAAGCTTCACCGATGTTCCTGGATTTGAAAGGATCCATGGGTTCGCGCCTAGGTCCAGGCAAGTCTATTATCGAGAATAGAATTCCCCTTCAGTTAAGCATATATGAAAATATATCAATTCCGAGGTAGAACGAATTAGATATTAAAGGACATTGTAGCTCCTAATATATATATATATATATATATATATATATATATACATATATATATATATATATATATATATATATACATATATATATATGCGTGTGTGTCCCACGTATCCATGATCACATAAGTATCTTCAAAGATTTTAACGGAATAAGTTGAATTCTCAATCGCCGTCCCTGAGTTAAGAAGAGGTTCAATTGTTCAATGAAAAATATAAATAAAATAAATCATCGCTATATCTTGACGTCTCCCCAAGTGGAGTCGACCTCATTTCCTCAGAGATTAATTGGAATTAATTTCCAAGAGCTATCTAGTGATAGTCTACTAATATTCTCTCTCTCTCTCTCTCTCTCTCTCTCTCTCTCTCTCTCTCTCTCTCTCTCTCATGAACTTTTACCGCGTATTTCTATAAAGATAAAAAATCTGGTTTAGTATAATTTTGGGTGATTATGAATAAGCCCCGTAGGTTGGTGGATTGGGGCGGGGGCGGGGGCGTGTGGGTAGTATCATCAGTGCACCTCTCGATGCGCACTTGTTAGGCATGGCTTTGATGGTTCTTTGCAGCTTACCTTCGTCCTAAATGTTTTCCCCAATTTCATTTTACTGCACCTTTTTCATATTCTCTTTCTTCCATATTAATTTCAATCTTCTCCTACAACTTGTTGCATATTGCAACTGCGAGGTTTTTCTTCTGTTACATCTTGCAACCTTTTATATTCTCAGTTTCTCTTTCAGCGCTACGTGACCTCATAGTCCAAGTTCATGGAATGAATGAATGATTGGAAGTTTTCTGGCATCCTGACATCGAAGGTCATTGACGCCGAAATCCAAGTTCATGGCCTATGGCCTAATTTCTATATTTCTTCCATTCGTCATTAGGGAGGTCATATCATCCCCTTTTAAATTATTCAGTTCATCATCATTATTATCTTCGATACTGAAAAAAAATTAGGAAATAATTTAAACAACATCATATGATGCAGCATGAATTTCCTGCCAGTTTTAATGGAAAAGACTGAATATGCCAATTTCTTATAATTTGCTCACATTTTATCTTTATTATTAATTTTAATTATTATTCGTCTTCTAATAATTGATCTCTTTCTGTATTTTCATTACCGACTATTACTTCTTTTTGAATATGATAATAATAATAATAATAATCAATAATAAATAATAATAATAATGAATAATAATGTAAATAATAATAATAAATGTGTGGCGCCGTGGAGGAGTGGGTTAGGTCGTCAATGGACTTAAGTCAAGGTAAGCACATTGGGGCTGGTCAGTCGTTGGATGGGTGACCGCTCTCCTCGGCGTTGATTCCTTGGGAAAGGATCTTTACCATAATTTCCTGAGTCTACTCAGCTGTAAATGAGTACCTATCCTGATGGGGTAGGGTCCAGCTATGGGTTAAATAGCAACACTCAGCAATGATGGAAAGAAATGAAGGAATAAACGACAACGACATAAATGGAACCTCTGGCAACAGAGGAGCTTCGTCAGGCAACCAGGTATTCAACCCAATTGAAGGGGAAGACGGTCAGGTACTTGGAGGTCGTCATCCAGCAAACTGATCACCACAACGACAGTAATCAACAGCCTGAGATTGGAGCTACAGAAGCAAAAGGAAGAAATGGACAAGAGAAGAAAAAAGGAAATATGGAGATGATACATCAGAAGCAACCCGACGGAGAGAGGATATAGAAGAAGATTGGTCAACATCTGGAATGAGAGGAATAACACCCCCCAAACAGAGCAGAGGCTGGCAGACCAAGTAAGGAACATAAAGAAAAAGAACTGGCTCTCCCCAACAGAAAGAGAAGAACTGGAAAGGAAAATGTCACACGACAACGAATTACACGAAGACGAACTGAGAGACGACGCCACAGAAGACAAACAGGGAGGATGAGGTATCAAACAACGACACAAGAAGAAACACCGACGAAGTAACAGAGAGGACGGTATGGGTAGAAAAGATTAGACAATGGATGGAGTCAGATACAGAGAGAACAAATATCCCCTCCATGAAAGCCTACAACACCAAGAAATTAAGGGAGAAAACAAGTGAGGTCAATGAAATAATGGGCATAATACACACCACCAGTATCACAGAAACAAACAACTTGGTATATGCAGGAGCAAGATTAGTAGCAGAACTGATGGGGATTCGAACACCAACACCACTAGCACAACCAACCCAACAGAAACCAAAACAGCAACCTCCTTGGAAAAGGCGCCTGGAAAAACAAATCATGGTGATGAGATCTGACTTGTGTAAACTGAAAGAGATGGCAGGAAAAAAGGCTAAACAACACAATAGAAGATGTAAAACAAAGCTTAAGGCCAAAGCACATAAGATCCAACGGTACAAAACTATTCGGACCAACCAGAAAAGACTATACAGCCAACTAAGAGGAAGACAACCACCAAGAAATTCCTGAAGCCGAACCAAGTAAGAGACTCTGGGAAAACATATGGAGTAATCCAGTATCACACAACAAACATGCAACATGGCTTCAGGAAGTCAAGGAAGAAGAAACAGGGAGAATAAAACAAAGATTCACAGAGATCACGACATGCCTGAAAATATATGGGGCAGAGGAAAACACCATCAGCTTCCTCAAAAATACAATGCGCAACTGGAATACAATACTTACAAGCTCTGGAATAAGCCTAGCAGAGGTTAATATCAGGAGAGGGATCTTCCAGGGCGACTCACTGTCCCCATTACTCTTCGTAGTAGCTATGATTCCCATGACAAAAGTACTACAGAAGATAGATGCCGGGTACCAACTCAAGAAAAGAAGCAACAGAATCAACCATTTGATGTTCATGGACGACATCAAGCTGTATGGTAAGAGCATCAAGGAAATAGATACCCTAATCTAGACTGTAAGGATTGTATCTGGGACATCAGGATGGAGTTTGGAATAGAAAAATGCGCCTTAGTCAACATACAAAAAGGCAAAGTAATGAGAACTGAAGGGATAAAGCTACCAGATGGGAGCAACATCAAACACATAGATGAGACAGGATACAAATACCTGGGAATAATGGAAGGAGGGGATATAAAACACCAAGAGATGAAGGACACGATCAGAAAGAATATATGCAGAGACTCAAGGCGATACTCAAGTCAAAACTCAACGCCGGAAATATGATAAAAGCCATAAACACAATGGGCAGTGCCAGTAATCAGATACAGCGCAGGAATAGTGGAATGGACGAAGGCAGAACTCCGCAGCATAGATCAGAAAACCAGGAAACATATGACAATACACAAAGCACTACACCCAAGAGCAAATACGGACAGACTATACATAACACGAAAGGAAGGAGGGAGAGGACTACTAAGTATAGAGGACTGCGTCAACACCGAGAACAGAGCACTGGGCATAATCTGAAACCAGTGAAGACGAGTGGCTAAAAAGTGCATGGAAAGAAGGACTAATAAAAGTAGACGAAGACCCAGAAATATGCAGAGACAGGAGAATGACAGACAGAACAGAAGACTGGCACAACAAACCAATGCACGGACAATACATGAGACAGACTAAAGACCTAGCCAGCGATGACACATGGCAATGGCTACAGAGATATGTTGAAAGAACGATAGACGGAAATAACATCTCTTCCATATGTAGGAAGTGCAATACGAAAAATGAAACCATAAACCACATAGCAAGCGAATGCCCGGCACTTGCAAATAACCAGTACAAAAAGAGGCATGATTCAGTGGCAAAGCCCTCCACTGGAGCATGTGCAAGAAACATCAGCTACCTTGCAGTAATAATTGGTACGAGCACCAACCAGAGGGGAGTGATAGAAAAACGATCAGGCAAAGATCCTCTGGGACTATGGTATCAGGACGGATAGGGTATACGTGCAAACAGACCAGACGTGACGTTGATTGACAAAGCCAAAAGAAAGTATCACTCATTGATGTGGCAATACATGGGACACCAGAGTTGAGAGAAAGAGAGGGAAAAAATGGATAAGTATCAAGACCTGAAAATAGAAATAAGAAGGATATGGGATATGCCAGTGGAAATCGTACCCATAATCATAGGAACACTAGGCACGATCCCAAGATCCCTGATAAGGAATCTGGAAAACCTAGAGGCCGAAGTAGCTCCGGGCCTCATGCAGAAGAGTGTGATCCTAGAAACGGCACACATAGTAAGAAAAGTGATGGACTCCTAAGGCGGCAGGATGCAAACCCGGAACCCCACACTATAAATACCACCACCGGTCGAATTGGAGGACTGTGATAGAGCAAAAAAAAAAAAAAAAAAAAAAAAAAAAAAAAAAAAATTCATAATAATAATAATAATAATAATCAATAATAATAATATAATAACCTAAGGACATGTTGCAATGAAGATTTCCTCTCAATAATTACTAGAAAATTAGGCTTTTGATATAACCCATTTCCTGCTAAATCCGATGAGCTGTTCGGAAATTGCCAGCTGATTGTTTTTCATTTCTCTTATTTAAATAGAGTAAATCACGAAAATCATCCAGAGATGAATAAGTATAAGTCTGACGTCACCATTTTCATCAACATCATTGTAAGTGTAGGTCTGATATCATCGTTATCATTATAAGTGTAGGTCTTAAATAATCATAATCATTATAAATGATGTAGTCTGAAATCATCATAGAAATTATAAGTGTAGATCTGATGTCATCATTATTATCATCATCATCATTATGGCCTCTGGTGACGCGTGATGCAAAGGGACTCTGCGAACTTCAGCTACTCATCTCTTTCTTGTTCTTTGTCTTCCACAAATCTTCACACCGTTTCCAGCCACCCGTGTCGTTTTTCTGATTCCAAAGAATGAAATATAAACCTTTGCTAACTCTCTCTCTCTCTCTCTCGCTCTCTCATCTCTCTCTCTCTCTCTTTCCAGTCCTCCCTCTTCTAATTATCACCTCCGCCATGTAATATGAATATGAACCTTCTCTCTCTCTCTCTCTCTCTCTCTCAACACTTAAATATAAATCTTAAAAGTATTGAACTTTTAACTATTGTTTTAAGCATGTTTGAAAATGATTTAATACCAAATGTGTCATAATATATATAAATATTATTTTATTTATGTTATAGGTGATCGCCTTTGTTTCATTGTCTTTGATGAAGACTTATTCATATTTCCCTATTTCTGTTTTCGATAATCTTCAAAGTTCTGGGTAAGTACACAGAGTCATGGTGTGTGGTATTTTTATTATATCTCTGTATCTAGGAAATGACAGTGCAGGAGAATATTGACTGACACCTAAATACACATATATTTCGAGATATCTTTTAACGAACCACAAATTTTCAGATATTAATTTTTTTTTTATAATGGCCACCCATTTTGAAAGTCTCCAGACGCGACTTTACTGCAATAACATTTTTTTTTTTAAGTTTCCCATTTTGTCCCTGTCACCGTAGTTCAACAAGTTCAATTAAGACCGCTATCAATCAGAGTAAATCAAATATTTCTCAGTTTCCTTATTAATAAAACAACTCATTTTATGAATAATGGAATTCTTCCTTTTGTGTGGTTTCATATCTTGATTAAATGTCACGCGACGTATGACGTGCAATCAACATTTGTTGCATGTCACTGTCCCCTACGACCAGACTTGACGTGATCTATTTGCAACAGGTGGAAATGCAACTCTATTTCATTATATAGATGATTTTCTTGACACAGATGTGATTTTCTGGTGTGAAGCTCCTCGTATAAATAATAATAATAATAATAATAATAATAATAATAATAATAATAATAATAATAATAATTAATAATAATAATAATAATAATAATAATAATAATAATAATAATAATAGACAAAATGGTAATGAAGAGCATAGGAGAAGAAAACCCAACCTAAGCATGGCATGGATAGACTATAAGAAGCCTTCGACATGATACCACACACATGGCTAATAGAATGCCTGAAAATATATGGGGCCGAGGAAATCACCATCACTTCCTCAAAAATACAATCCACAACTGGAATACAATACTTACAAGCTCTGGAATAAGACTAGCAGAGGTTAATATCAGGAGAGGGATCTTCCAGGGCGACTCACTGTCCCCACTACTCTCCGTAGTAGCCATGATTCCCATGACAAAAGTACTACAGAAGATGGATGCCGGGTACCACTCAAGAAAAGAGGCAACAGAATCAACCATCTGAATGTTCATGGACGATATCAAGCTGTATAGTAAGAGCTCAAGGAAATAGATACCCTAATCCAGACTAAGGAATGTATCCGGGGACATCAGGATGGAGTTTGGAATATGAAAAATGTGCTTTAGTCAACATAAAAAGGCAAAATAACGAGAACTGAAGGGATAAAGCTACCAGATGGGAGCAACATCAACACAGAGATGAGACTGGATACAAATACCTGGGAATAATGGAAGGAGGGGATATAAAACACCAAGAGATGAAGGACACGATCAGGAAAGAATATATGCAGAGACTCAAGGCGATACTCAAGTCAAAACTTAACGCCGAAATATGATTAAAGCCATAAATACATGGGCAGAGCCAGTAATCAGATACAGCGCAGGAATAGTGGAATGGAGGAAAGCAGAAATCAGCAGCATAGATCAGAAACACAGGAAACTTTATATATGGACAATACACAAAGCACTACACCCAAGAGCAAATACGGACAGACTATACATAACACGAAAGGAAGGAGGGAGAGGACTAATAAGTATAAAGGACTGCGTCAACATCGAAAACAGAGCACTAGGGGCAATATCTGAAAACCAGTGAAGACGAATTGCTAAGAGTGCATGGGAAGAAGGACTAATAACAGTAGATGAAGACCCAGAAAATATCAGAGACAGTAGAATGACAAACAGAACAGAGGACTGGCACAACAAACCAATGCACGGACAATACATGAGACAGACGAAAGAACTAGCCAGCGATAACACATGGCAATGGCTACAGAGGGGAGTGCTAAAGAAGGACACTGAAGGAATGATAACAGCGGCACAAGATAAGGGCCTAAGAACCAAATATGTTCAAAGAACGATAGACGGAAATAACATCTCTCCATAGTAGGAAGTGCAATACGAAAAATGAAACCATAAACCACAGAGCAAGCGAATGCCCGGCACTTGCACAGAACCAGTACAAAAAGAGGCATGATTCAGTGGCAAAAGCCCTCTACTGGAGCCTGTGCAAGAAACATCAACTACCTTGCAGAAATAAGTGGTACGAGCACCAACCTGAGGGAGTGATAGAAAACGATCAGGCAAAGCTCCTCTGGGACTATTGTATCAGAACGGATAGGGTGATACGTGCAAATAGACCAAACGTGACGTTGATTGACAAAGTCCAAGAAGAATGTATCACTCATTGGGACACCAGAGTTTGAAGAGAAAAGAGAGGGAAAAAAGGGATAAGTATCAAGATCTGAAAATAGAAATAAGAAGGATATCGGATATGCCAGTGGAAATTGTACCCATAATTATAGGAGCACTAGGCACGATCCCAAGATCTGTGAAAAGGAATCTAGAAAACTAGAGGCTGGAGTAGCTCCAGGACTGATGCAGAAGAGGTGGGATCCTAGAAACGGCGCACATAGTAAGAAAAGTGATGGACTCCTAAGGAGGCAGGATGCAACCAGAACCCCACACTATAAATACCACCCAGTCGAATTGGAGGACTGTGATAAAGCAAAAAAAAAAAAATAATAATAATAATAATAATACAAAGAAAACCCATAAATCACATGAGTCAATGAAACGGGAAAGTAAATCCACAGCTGTATGCGTGTTCGGTTTTAGTTAAAATATATTAAAAGAGCAGAAAGCTATCGATGACCTGCGCTGTCCTCCTTGTCAATCTGTGGATATACTTTCCTAATAATAATAATAATAATAATAATAATAATAATAATGGGGCAGTATTCAGAGTAGGGAGACAGCGATAATCAGTTTTACTTGGGGGAAGTCCAGCGGGGCAAAGCACCCGTCCATGTTAAGGCATGGCGTCCCATGAAGGTTTAGCAAGGTAATGCCTGGTTAGGTCAGGAAATGGCACTCTAGGAGAGGTTAGGATATCGCACGCCTAATATAATGATAATACTAATAATACTAATAATAAATTTAATAATAATATGAATAATAATAATATAATAATAATAATAATAATAAATAGTAATAATAATAATAATAATGGCCAAATTTCCATAATTTACTTTAGAGTAGGGCATTGAATTTAATACGTAAAATAGATCCAAATACAATTATCCATCAACGGATACACTACAGATATCAAATACAAACAGCTTTCCTTCAGGGAGAAGTAGTCACATCGAATAGCAAGACTGAATAGTGTCATTTTCTACGATTATTTCCTCTGTTAATGAGAATTATTTCTGTAAAAAAAAAGTCCTTTCTATGTTTTAAGAAAATAAAGAGAAAGAAAGAAATGAAGTTTCTTCCCACAAAGAGAGGCAATTTAGCACGATCAATATTGAACAGAGAGAGAGAGAGAGAGAGGGAGAGAGAGAGAGAGAGAGAGAGAGAGAGAGAGAGAGAGAGAGAGAGGCTAAAAAGGGGAGAAACAGATACCCTAATGACCTTGGAGGAGTCAGGATCAGGTGCATAGATGAGGATCTTTGTAACTCTAATTAACACCAGCCGATCGCGGAGACTTGGTTCTTTAAATTCCATCTCTTTGTTGCATCTCGTTGCATTCAGAAGGAAATGCATTGTTATAATTAAAACATGAATCATTCAAGAATATATGAAAATCAAAGTGAACACATTCACTTCACTTGAATCTCTCTCTCTCTCTCTCTCTCTCTCTCTCTCTCTCTCTCTCTCTCTCTCTCTCTCTCTCTCTCTCTGTATTCATCCGCATGTTTTGTACATTTTAAAGAAAGACAAGAAACATCTGGGACCATCTTTTTTTCTATTCCCCCACCTGAGTAATCCGCTCTCATTAGCTGATGTGCATACCTCAATATCAATGAGATATGGAGGACAGAAAAAAGAAAATGTGCATCTTATGACAGATTTCATTTCTTTGTAATTAGGAAAAAATCGAAACGAGATTGAAATGCCAGATGTCTTTGTGACTCCGGAGAACGTCGAGTAATTTTAAATCCTAGGGAAATGTTTGGTTGATTAATTTTTTTTGTTTTTAATTTTTCACTTGAAAGTCTTTTGTGCTCTTCGGGACATACTGATAGACTATTAATTAAGGTATGTAGTGTTCGCATGACCGCACATATCCGTCGTGAACTCGTTTTCTTGTAGGAAGTTTTTTAAGAATTGTAAATAGTTTTTCCTTACTGAACCTTTGAGAGTGTTATGTATGTTATCATATTGGTTTCTGAATTAGAATAGTTGTTAGAGACCACTAAATGATAAATTATAATCTTAAAAAGTAATAACCAGTTATCATAGGACACTGTACAACAGTAAAAGGGTATTGACTATTTTTGGGGTTAATGGATAAATGCTAATGAGTATGTCTTATTTTGTCAGGAAAAAGCGCCTAAAAGTGTCATGATAAAAAATGGTAAATTATGTCTAATACTTTTGCTAGAAAAAGGACACTACTGTCAATAGAAACTGGGTAAGCGTAGCTCGGTTTTATGATATGTAGGATGTCAAACTACTTCTGCTGGAAGAAGGACCCCGATGTTAGCATGGGTTGATTAACTGTAGGTCGATTTCATGAAATATAGGCTTTCAAGCCAAACGCTAGTGCACTGTCGCCATTAACCTGCTGACCTTAAAGAAGAAATGACATACTACCGTTTTGAATGTCATGTTAAATTTGGTATTCAATTTGTGATAAATAAATCTCTATCATTGGAAGATCCCTTGACACCTCTGATTTATTAGCAGAGTTAGGAAATGTCTGGATTTCCTAGTCAGTAAAACCTTTGAACCTCCAATGGGTATTCAGTTGTCCAGTAGGTGTTCCATTAATCTAGAAAGAGCACCACTCTCATTTGTGCAACTGATGGATTAAGAATTTAACATCTAACATTGAAGTTATACCAATAAACAAGTAGTAGAGCCAGTCTGATCCTAGTCAGGTGCCTCATACTATTTTTACCAAAGATTCCTCCTCCACTTACGGCCTTTTACTTGATTTCAACATGTTCGTGACATAGGTGCAATAACATGCCTAAGTGCGTTTATGACTTGTTCTATTGTAGTGTAGACGACCCCTCAGGCTAGATTTAGTGGACGGCCAAGTTGGGAATGAGGTATTCTTGTATACGAGAGTGAACACAATAATTTTGGAAAGCTTGAATTTCAAGTCAGTGGTGTTCCATATGAATAAGGCTCATCTCATGAATAATAATAGTAATATGGTAATAAGCTGAAGTACTGATTGGCCAGTCCAA
>NC_087200.1:213621811-213623325 GCF_015104395.2 Macrobrachium nipponense
AAAAAAATAAGGTGCAATATTTACAAATGCAGAGATTTTTTATGAGGTTAAAAAAAGGTACCAAGCAAGTATAAGGTGAAGGTAACCATCGGAGTGATATTAATTCTGTTAGGTTTGCTTTTCTTTAAGATTAAGCTGACCTTATGCTATCACTGCCTCTTGCTCCAAACAAAGCGGGGTTTTGTTGTTTGAAGTTGGCATGAAGCCAGCCAGCACGGGCTCTTGCTCATAAAGCAGCCTGTAAGTAGGAAGAACAGTAGGAATTGCAGTTTAAGATTAAGCTGGCCTTATGCCAGTTACCACGGGCTCTTGTTCCCAAATTTACCATTGTAAAACTATATTTTCACTGAGTAAACCAGAATAAAGCATGAAAATATCAATAAACACGAATATATAGGAAGATATTTCACAGCAACGCGCACACACGCAAGGTGTGTTACCATCTATTACAGCAAGAAATTAATTAACTTTTGGTTTTAATTCGTTTGAAACGAAATAAATCTGGAAGGCAGATTCTAAGGGGATTTGAATTATTCAGTGTTTCGTATCGTTTGATCTTCATTACTGGCTGCAGAATTTCCTCACCGCGGTTGTGAATATTTATCGAGGATCAAAACCCTATTACTATGTTCATACATCTCTCTCTCTCTTTCATTTCAATAAAGAACTCTTACCTTTGAATAATTTACCTGCTCTCCCAAGGTAAATATTTATAGCAAACAAAAATGCCATGTGGCAAGGAAGATTAATTAGCCATGTTAGAATATCACAATTAAGTATTCATCGAAAGTAATTCATAATCAGTGTATTAATGAATAAATACGCCATTAATAATCAACTTTCCAACTCGTCCGAACTGGGATCATCTTGACTAATCAAATCTAGCATCTCAATGAGACAGTTTCTTTAAATCCCTTTTACTTTAAATGTTCATGAATTCTGTTTCTGTGTCACAAATTCAGTGCAACATTATCCGTCTCTAACAAATGATCAAACTAGAGAAGATAATCTTCCTTTAACAAATCTCCAAAACTAATGTTTACCCCTTTAAGTAAATATTTCCCCCCATTGAGTCAGGAAAGGGACAATTTGTTTCTCCATATGGAAAATTTTAGGTAATCACTGGAATTACAAAAACATCAAGGAAAATGAATGAAGTGTATTTTCCATATTTCCACAATCATGTCTTTATGATGCGTCCTTTTATTCCGATCTATCTACTTTCATTGTAAATAACCGTTATTACGTATAGATATTCAGCTGGGATTCCTCTGCGAAGTTTATAAATGGCTGGTCTTTTATCATTGCGAAGAAAAACACGATTTTAACCTTATGTGAGAGGAGATTGTATAAATCTGATAATTTATCATAAAGGGACGAAAATGGCAGGAAATAAATTTTCAAAACTGTACAAAATTTGTATGTAAATAGCATATAAAGTTTCCGTTTCTTTTTTTTGTTTATGTATTGTGTGGAAAGATTGGTTCAAACACTTGCCGTAACGTTCCGAGAGA
>NC_087200.1:213623825-213674922 GCF_015104395.2 Macrobrachium nipponense
ACACGAAGAAAAGATGATGTGCTGTTTAGAACTTGTGATTTGTGGGCCAGAAGCCATTGCTGAAATGTACTCTTGTAAACATACTAAATAAGGATGACTGTCATAATTCATTCAGTAAAGTCGAGGTCTTGAAGAAATAGTTATTCAATTCCATACGCTCTTCTACTTCCTCCTCTCTTCTGTCCATAAGCTAAGGGGTCGTTTGCCTTGATGCATCTTCTTCATCTATCCCTAATCGAAAATGTCTTCCTCTACTAAAACACTCTTCTCCAAATTCCACCTAATATTTGACCTCCTTCTTTACCCTCTACCCTTCCCCTTGACCTTTTTCCCTTACCAGGCTCCACCCTCACTCCTTCCTTCTCTCTTCTCCTGACACCACATGCTCAAACCATCTCAGTCTCGACTTTGTTATCACATCAGTCATCTCTGCAACCCAGACTCTTTTCTTGACTGCTTCATTTTCCAGCCTCTGGCATTATACAGTCAATAGCCAGAAATAAAGATTGAAATTCATGGTCTTGATTTTTGTGAACAACTTCAAGTTGACTTTTTAAATGCCGTATAATTCCTAATTTCAATTGTCAACATCAAAGGCAACAGTGATCCAGACAGGCCCATATTCAAACGATTCATAATTCATCTTATAAAGCACTGGCAATTAACATCAGCGTAACTAATGTCATTTGAATAACAAAATGCAAATGATTTTAATGGTTGGTTGACGCTTTCAAACGTCCATGTGTTGCGTGTAAATATTTCATATGCTAATTTTCGTAATGTGTTGCATATATCTTTCAGTTCCAAGATGCGTTATTTATTATGCTCATTGGTTGCAAATAATTGACTAATGAGGGAAAAATAGTTTATACAGTGAATTAGATAACAGGATTCCATTAAATCTACCCATCAATAATCAATAATAATAATAATAATAATAATAATATAATATAATAATAATAATTAATAATAATAATAATAATATAATAATAATAATATAATAATAATAATAATGGAAGGAGATATAAAACATCAAGAGATGAAGGACACGATCAGGAAAGAATATATGCAGAGACTCAAGGCGATACTCAAGTCAAAACTAACCGCCGGAAATATGATAAAATCCATAAACAAATGGGCAGTGCCAGTAATCAGATACAGCACAGGATAGTTGGAATGGACGAAGGCAGAACTTCGCAGCATAGACCAGAAAACGAGGAAACATATGACAATACACAAAGCAGTACACCCAAGAGCAAATACGGACAGACTATACATAACACGAAAGAAAGGAGGGAGAGGACTACTAAAGTTAGAGACTGCGTTCAAAACATCGAGAAAAAAACCCAGAGCACTGGGGGCAGGCAATATTATGAGACCAGTTTAAGACAAGACGAGTTGCTCAAAAGTGCATGGAAGAAGGACTAATAAAAGTAGACGGACGACCCAGAAGTGTACAGAGACAGGAGAAAGCCAAGCAGAACAGAGGAATGGCATAACAAACCAATGCACGGACAATACGTGAGACAGACGAAAGAACTAGCCAGCGATGACACGTGGCAACGGCTACAGAGGGGAAAGCTCAAGAAGGAAACTGAAGGAATGATAACAGTGGCACAAGATCAGGCCCTAAAAACCAGATATATCCAAAGAACGATAGACGGAAATAACATCTCTCCCACATGTAGGAAATGCAATACGAAAAATGAAACCGTAAACCACATAGCAAGCGAATGCCCGGCATTTGCACAGAACCAGTACAAAAAGAGGCATGATTCAGTAGCAAAAAGAGCCCTCCACTGGAGCCTGTGCAAGAAACACCAGCTACATTGCAGTAATAAGTGGTATGAACACCAACCTGAGGGAGTGATTAGAAAATGATCATGCAAAGCTCCTCCTGGGACTATGGTATCAGGAACAGATAGGGTGTGATAACGTGCAAAAATTTTTTTTTAAGAACCAGACGTGACGTTGATTGACAAAATCAAGAAGAAAGTATCTCTCATTGAGGTCGCAATACCATGGGTACACCAGAGTTGAAGAGAAAGAAAGGGAAAAAATGGATAAGAATCAAGACCTAAAAATAAAAATAAGTAGGATATGGGATATGTCCAGTGGAAATTGTACCCATATTCATAGGAGCACTAGGCACGATCCCAAGATCCCTGAAAAGGAATCTGGAAAACCTAGAGGCTGAAGTAGCTCCAGGACTCATGCAGAAGAGTATGGATTCCTAGAAACAGCACACATAGTAAGAAAAGTGAGGACTCGTTACCATACATAGGTCCAACTATTTGGTGATATATATTATATATATTAATATATATTATATATATATATATATAGATATATATATTATAATATATATATATAGTACACTCGACAAGAAAACTAAAAATACAGTTTTCATTAGCTTTTCGTTCATCCAATTTCCCATTTGTTTTTACTGAAAATACATAATATCGCTAAATTTACTCTAGAATATGAAAATACACTGCAAATTATATCATATAAGTTAAAACTGCAAAACAAAACCGTTCAGATACTTAAAAAACATGATATGTCCGAAGTAATTGGAATAAAATAAAATAATAATAATAATAATAATAATGGTTCGAATCCACTCCACTTAGGCAGATAGCATTAACAGTCAGTGTATATCAATACTATTGTGTTGGTGAAGTGTTGAAGAATATAAAAAAATTTAGTCACAACGTATGAATTTTATATTTCAAATTTTACATTTTATGGAAATGGGATGACATCGCCTTCTCATATTCCCAAAAACACATAGAAGCGATATAGAATCTTACCTCCTCGCAGTCCGCGAGATCTACTCTCAATAGGCTTATCACGCCTACGTGGAGAACATGAAGGATATCCAATATTTTGGTATTTCGAGATCATCCTCTGCAGCTGCCCCACATTCCAGGGAAGAGATTTGCCCGCGAGGGGAGGTGTGCTGGGATGGAGCTTTTTTTTTTTTTTGGGGCTTTGGGGTTCTGTGGTGATGAGGTTGGGGGTGGGGGGTGGGATTGGGTGGGGTAGGTAGTGGGGAGTTAGGGTGAGGGTGTGGCTGTGGAAAGGGTGGGGTGGGCTGAGGGTGCGTAGGTGATGAAGGGGGGGGGGGGGGCGTGTGGCAATTATTCTCTCATTATCAGGTCAAAGCCTAGAGAGAAAAGAAAGCCATCAGAAGGTTATTTGTCACCCAAAGAATATTTGAATAAGGTGACAAACTAATCGTTAACGATGACACTAACCATCTGACTTGCAGACAAATTTACTCTTTTCGTAACTGGGATAGGTAAATTTTTTTCACATGTTCCAGAATTAAATATTGATTCGGTTAGTTATTAAGTAATATTTCCAACCGATTTGTTTTAAAGAATGATTTTATATTCATATTTTTATTTTCACATTATTAAAATATAAATATATTTTGGAATTAATCATTGCTTGAATTTAATATTATTAGCCACTTATTTCTTTTGATTTACAGTCAGTGATAAGAAGTATTCTGAAATTTGAAGTGTCGATTACCCTACGTCACCTTGGACGGTTGACATCTCACACCAGAAACCACCGGACTTTTTTTCCGTAACAATTCGTTCGGTTTTTCGCTCATTCCTACGTTTATCGTCTCATTTACATTCACATAAATTATGTATTTATGCAGTAATGTGTGAGAAAATAAGAGAATACCTTATTGCAATGTAATTTCATTCAAATTGCTCGGCATTAATGCATTATCTCTTCGCTTGAAGATGCTCTTAAATGTTAACCAAACAATAAAAGATAAGTCGAAATATTTTGAGAATAGGGAGCTTGTTTTGTTGATAGTTAAGTTGTGCTAAGTAGAACTACATTAAAAGTGATAATATTAGATATTAAGTGCTTATATGATTCTGTATGACGTAGCATAATGACATTATGGTGTTTCTGATATGAATATAAAAAAAAACTCCGTATATATCATTTGTTGATGGCAAATAAGGAACAGAAATGTTCACCGCTTTTCCTGAATAGTTATGAAATTGTACTTATCCATTTCAGTGGCAGAATCCATATACTGTAATCAGTAACAAAATGTGAATGTTGCTCATTAAATATTGTAAATCAAATAGACAATAAATAAAGACAGAATGAAGAAGAAGCAAAACAGAGAAGCAAATATATTAATTATTTATTTTAATGGTGGTTAAATATAACGCCCAAAAATCCTATAGCACCAACAAATAAAACAATTAAGCCATGTATAAGGGGATCACCATATGTACAACAAGGCACCTTACATTACATATAAGGCCAAAAACGGAAAACGACATGTCTCATTAGCCTATAAACGAATATATATGAGGGTTCGTCTAATGCACTGGTATGAAGTATATAGTATATTTTAACCAACCCATGGGATTATAGAATCAGTAATGCCAGTGTGACTTCCATCTCAGTTCCTTGTGGAAGGATATAAAAGGAGTTAAGGGAATGAGATGTTACTTACCATATATTGATGTGTCTTTAGGAATCGTGAAATTTAATGTAATTCACAAAACAAATTTTATGGAAATTAGAGTTGTAAAGGATTCTGAACACGTTTACTTATTACTCAACATTTTAATTGCGTTCATAAACCATGCATATATATTAACAGCTTTGTTTTTTGTTATTTAAGAAAATCATAGATATTATTACGTTTTACAAAATAAATCGCATATAATTAATAGCGCATTTTTTTCATTATTCATTTATAAACACACACACACGCACACACACCCGCATACACATCAACTTTCGTCTCTGCGCGTCTGTGTAGATGGTAACAGGACGAATAAAGCTCTTCTCATATGATGTGGCATTTCCCAAGAACCTTTTATCTGCCTCGAACGGTCTCCAATATTTTCCGTCTTCGTCAATTCCGTCAACCTTGGAGCAAAGAGAGACAGAGATGAAGAGGGAGAAAATGAAGAAAAAGTAAAGAAAGGGATAAACAAAAAAGTCTCTCATGCGAATATGCAAATTAATCATGATACTTTAAATGTTGAACGATATGTAAATTATTTTTTAAGCAGCACTCATTAGACAAAGGGAAAAAAGTATCCAGCGTTCGAAGGCTATTTCAAGGGAAATTGGGATTTAACATCAGTTCAACTAGATGTTTTATAAAATGGTCTCGAAGCAATAGGGAATGGCGACCTTTTGTTTTGCTGCCCTTAATTTTCTGCCAAAGATTATGAAGTCTAGAGAGAGAGAGAGAGAGAGAGAGAGAGAGAGAGAGAGAGAGAGAGAGAGAGAGAGAGTTTAGGTTAACTGTAATATCTCTGATTTTAATGTATTGAATTTCAGCTCGTTACAAGTGGCTTATTTCCTCACTTCCTATGTTATTATTATTATTATTTTTTTTTTTTTTTGCTCTATCACAGTCCTCCAATTCGACTGGGTGATATTTATAGTGTGGGTTCCGGGTTGCATCCTGCCTCCTTAGGAGTCCATCACTTTTCTTACTATGTGTGCCGTTTCTTCTAGGATCACACACTTCTGCATCAGTCCTGGAGCTACTTCAGCCTCTAGTTTTTCTAGATTCCTTTCAAGGATCTTGGGATCGTGCCTAGTGCTCCTATGATTATGGGTACGATTTCCACTGGCATGGATCCCATATCCTTCTTATTTCTATTTTCAGATCTTGATACTTATCCATTTTTTCCCATTCTTTCTCTTCTCAACAATCTGGTGTCCCATGGTATTGCGACATCAATGAGTGATACTTTCTTCTTGACTTTGTCAAACAACGTCACGTCTGGTCTGTTTGCACGTATCACCCTATCCGTTCTGATACCATAGTCCCAGAGGATCTTTGCCTGATCGTTTTCTATCACTCCCTCAGGTTGGTGCTCGTACCACTTATTACTGCAAGATAGCTGATGTTTCTTGCACAGGCTCCAGTGGAGGGCTTTTGCCACTGAATCATGCCTCTTTTTGTACTGGTTCTGTGCAAGTGCCGGGCATTCGCTTGCTATGTGGTTTATGGTTTCATTTTTCGTATTGCACTTCCTACATATGGGAGAGATGTTATTTCCGTCTATCGTTCTTTGAATATATCTGGTTCTTAGGGCCTGATCTTGTGCCGCTGTTATCATTCCTTCAGTTTCCTTCTTTAACTCTCCCCTCTGTAGCCATTGCCATGTGTCATCGCTGGGCTAGTTTCTTTAGTCTGTCTCATGTATTGTCCGTGCATTGGTTTGTTGTGCCAGTCCTCTGTTCTGTCTGTCATTCTCCTGTCTCTGTATATTTCTGGGTCTTCGTCTACTTTTATTAGTCCTTATTCCCATGCACTCTTTAGCCACTCGTCTTCACTGGTTTTCAGATATTGCCCCAGTGCTCTGTTCTCAATGTTGACGCAGTCTTCTATACTTAGTAGTCCTCTCCCTCCTTCCTTTTGTGTTATGTATAGTCTGTCCGTATTTGCTCTTAGGTGTAGTGCTTTGTGTATTGTCATATGTTTTCTGGTTTTCTGATCTATGCTGCGGAGTTCTGCCTTCGTCCATTCCACTATTCCTGCTGCGCTGTATCTGATTACTGGCACTGCCCATGTGTTTATGGCTTTTATCATATTTCGGCGTTGAGTTTTGACTTGAGTATCGCCTTGAGTCTCTGCATGTATTCTTTCCTGATCGTGTCCTTCATCTCTTGGGGTTTTTGTTTTATATCCCCTCCTTCCATTATTCCCAGGTATTTGTATCCTGTCTCATCTATGTGTTTGATGTTGCTCCCATCTGGTAGCTTTATCCTTCAGTTCTCGTTACTTTGCCTTTTTGTATGTTGACTAAGGCGCATTTTTCTATTCCAAACTCCATCCTGATGTCCCCAGATACAATCCTTACAGTCTGGATTAGGGTATCTATTTCCTTGATGCTCTTACCATGCAGCTTGATGTCGTCCATGAACATCAGATGGTTGATTCTGTTGCCTCTTTTCTTGAGTTGGTACCCGGCATCCATCTTCTGTAGTACTTTTGTCATGGGAATCATGGCTACTACGAAGAGTAGTGGGGACAGTGAGTCGCCCTGGAAGATCCCTCTCCTGATATTAACCTCTGCTAGTCTTATTCCTGAGCTTGTAAGTATTGTATTCCAGTTGCGCATTGTATTTTTGAGGAAGCTGATGGTGTTTTTCCTCTGCCCCATATATTTTCAGGCATTCTATTAGCCATGTGTGTGGTATCATGTGGAAGGCTTTCTTATAGTCTATCCATGCATACTTAGGTTTTGTTTTCCTTCTCCTACTGTTCTTCATTACCATTTTGTCTATCAGGAGCTGTCCTTTGTGCCCCTACACTTCCTTCTGCAGCCCTTCTGTTGGTGGGGGATGGTGTTTGTCTCCTCTAGCCTTTCATTGATGATACCTGTTAGTAAGTTCCACATTATTGGTAGGCAGGTGATAGGCCTGTAGTTACTGGCTATATTTCCCTTACTCTTCTCTTTTTGTACTAAGGATGTTCTTCTTCCTGTGATCATCCATTTGGGTGCTTGGTGATTTGTGATACAATGCTGGAGCTGTTCTGCTATTCGTGGTTGTAGGGCCTGAAGTTTTTGAGCCAGTATCCATGGGACTTTCATCGGGACTGGGGCTTTCCAGTTTGGCATTTTCTTTAGTTTGGTGTCCTGGACTGTGTCTGTGGTGATCTCTGTGAATCTTTGTTTTATTCTCCCAGTTTCTTCTTCCTTGACTTCCTGGAGCCATGTTGCATGTTTGTTGTGATACCGCATTGCTCCAATAGGTTTTCCCAGAGTCTCTTACTTGGTTCGCTTCAGGAATTTCTGGGTGGTGTCTTCCCCTCTTAGTTGGCTGTATAGTCTTTTCTGGTTGGTTCCGAATAGTTTGTTCCGTTGGTATCCCTTATTCCTGTTCATGTAACGTTGGATCTTATGTGCTTTGGCCTTAAGCCTCTGTTTTTACATCTTCTATTGTGTTGTTTAGTCCCCTCTCTTGTACTTTGTATTTCTCGTTGAGTTCCTCCCTTGTTTTCTTGCTTCTTAGCCTTTTTTCTGCCATCTTTTTCAGTTTACTCAAGTCAGATTCTCATCACCATGATTTGATTTTCCAGGCGCCTTTTCCAAGGAGGTGCTGGTGGGTTGGTTGTGTGGTGGCGTTGCATATACCAAGTTATTTGTTTCTGTTATACTGGTGGTGTGTATGGTGGGTTGCAATAACCCAAGGTTATGTGTTTCCCTGTTATACTGGTTGGTGCGTATTTATGCCCATTATTTATTGACCTCACTTGTTTTCTCCCTTAATTTCTTGGTGTTGTAGGCTTTCATGGAGGGGATCTTTGTTCTCTCTGTATCTGGCTCCATCCATTGTCTAATCTTTCTACCCATTCCGTCCTCTCTGTTACTTCGTCGGTGTTTCTTTGTATGTCGTTGTTTGATACCTCATCCTCCCTGTCGTCTTCTGTGGCATCGTCTCTCAGTTCGTCTTCGTGTAATTCGTTGTCGTGTGACATTTCCCTTTCCAGTTCTTCTCTTTCTGTTGGGAGAGCCAGTTCTTTTTCTTTATGTTTCTTACTTGGTCTGCCAGCCTCTGCTGCTGTTTGGTGTGTGTTTATTCCTCTCATTCCAGATGTTGACCAATCTTCTTCTATATCCTCTTCTCCGCCAGGTTGCTTCTGATATAGCATCTCCATATTTCCTTATTTTCTTCTCTTGTCCATTTCTTCCTTTTTTGCTTCGTAGCTCCAATCTCAGGCTGTTGATGACTGTCGTTGTGGTGATCAGTTGCTGGATGACGACCTCCAAGTACCTGACCGTCTTCCCCTTCAATTGGGTTGAATTCCTGGTTGCCGGACGAAGCTCCTCTGTTGCCAGAGGTTCCATTTACGTCGTTGTCGTTTATTCCTTCATGTCTTTCCATAATTGCTGAGTTTTGCTCTTTGTAACCCATAGCTTCGACCCTACCCCATCAGGGTGATAGGTTACTTCATTTGACAGCTGAGTAGACTGAGGAAATTATGGTAAAGATCCTTTCCCAAGGAATCAACGCCGAGGAGAGCGGTCACCCATCCAATGACTGACCAGCCCCAATGTTGCTTAACTTGACTTAAGTTCCGCATTGACGACCTAAACCACTCCTCCACGGCGCCAATTATTATTATTATTGTATTATTATTATTATTATTATTATTATTATTATTATTATTATTATTATTATTATTATTATTATTAAAGAGAATGGCAGAATTAATCGAATATATCTTATAAAGGATTTTCTCAATCCCTTCCGATTATTCGTTTTTCAGCTCAGTGGGGCTATTGACTAATTGATTCATATTTACAACGTCATATTAAAAGTTCAATCTGGTATTTTGTTATTCTGTTATCATCAATACTATGAAATGTATGTAAAATATATTTCAATAACTAGGATGGCATTATAAAATCTGGAGACTACAACTGGATCTTAGATGGCGATCTCTGTTGGTTTATTTTAGTTGGTGTTTTTACTGGTGTTGAAGCCCGGCATTTTTCTAGTGTTGAGATCGACCTACCCACAGTGCTCATTGAGAAAGTCCTTTGCAACTCCCGGTTATGACCAGGGAAATGGTTGGAACATTTCGACTTCAACACTAGAAAGATACCAACTAAAAAAAAAAAAAAAAAAAAAAAAAAAAAAAAAAGAAAAAGAATATGCCAACGGAGATCACTATCTAAGATTTAGTTGTAGTCTCCAGATTGTATCCTGCATCTTGATAACTAAAATATTTTTTCTATATTTTATAGAACTGATAGTACCAGAGTAACTATATACCAGATTTAACTTTCATTTTGATGCTATAAGTAAAGGTCAATTACTCAATAGTCTCACTATGCCTGGAAAAGGAATAATCAGGAACATTGAGGTAATCCTTTATAAGATCAATTCGTTTAATTCTGCCATTCTCTTTAATAAGATCATTGTTATTTATTATTATTATTATTATTATTTATTATTATTTAATTTAATTATTAGTTATTATTATTATTATTACTCATCTAAGAAATGATACTAATAATAATTACCTATTAGCTTTTCCCACCATACAAATATCCATCAAACGTCAAGTTCCAGTAAAAAATAGAGCTGCGTCTTTGTATGGTAAGGATCTTCTCTCACGCATCTGAATTAATGTAAAAAAAAGAAAATTAAAAAGCCTCCAATGAACCGCAGAAGCAAGAGAGAGATCACTGCATCTGTGGACAACGTCCTAAAGACTCAACGCACGTGAGGATGAAAGTAACGCCATGCTCTAGTAGTGTCCTGTAAGCATATGGGTCACAAGGATTCCCAAAAGTTGAGTATGAGTGCGTTAATCTCTTTACCATTCATGACTCTATAGCTCAGCCTCCTCTCTGGAACTCAGATATTTAGTGATGTTTGGTTGGATCTTCTGTCTCCTACTTTTTTCTACTACAGGTCGCCAGGACTCACTCTTTCTTCGTTGTGTCCTCTGACTGGATACACTACTTCTCCTTCATAAGGCAAGTCAGTACCTCTATGTGTGAAGGTGAAGCACTCTATTTTTCGTTCTTTATATTTATTTTTGTTTTCCGTTTCCTTGAGGTTCGTGCCTGCTAAGGGTACTGAAATGAATGGGCCACTGGCTTCTACATATGGAAACTTTCCTAGCATTTAATTCTAAAAACGTTTCTATTTTAAACGTTTTTATTTTTAAACCAGCTTTCCATTTGTCGTCCACTAAATATTTCAAATATGAGGGTATTTAAAATTTCTTGAAAAAATTATGAGGAATTGGAATTTCACGATCACTAACATGTAATTAGGGAGGTAAACTAGGATTTTTCATAAATTTGAATGGTGCCATCTCAAGGAAAATCCTAAAATATTGACTTGCCACGCAGAGTAAGGAAAAAAAGGTTAAGTCTACATAAAGAGCTCTACCTATGTACAAAGTAACGTTCATTGAGTGTATCAGATATTGTGTAGCCTTTTGCATGCATAAGTGAAGCTACGTTTGGACATGCAAATGCAATTCTAACAATAAGAGGGCAAAGTAACCGGGAGGATCACGGCGTCCTACGACTAAAACTCAGCCATCTCTCACCAACACTAGTTGAACCCTTGCAAGTTCCGCAAAAGTTTGTTTTATCTGGACTGTTATTTTTTTCTAAAAATATGTCGGTATGATTTTCTTCCCCTTTTTCCTAATATCTTATTTTCACTTAAATGTTTTCGGATTCGATTTATTATCTGAAACTTCGTTAATGCCGATGAGCTGAAGAGACTGGGAATCGCTGCTGATGAAGGCGATCGATCGAAAGTCGAGATTTTCATTGGTCGAAATATGGATAGAAAGAGGTCATAAGTTTTTCCCTCTTGACTGAATAAGGGATGCCTGTATTAGACGAATATCCTCAGGACTTGGACGGTTTTCTACTACAGTGTTGACTCAATAGATTTTGCTCAGATGTTGAAAATAAGTTCATATTTATCAAAACTAACATAGGTCATTTTTTGGAGTGTGGTCTACGAGGCATTTTTCTTATCATAAACCAAAGGACCACTTTCTTTTTATACGATGTCATTATGATTTATGTTACTGAGGTATAATTTTGTACGAGGCTCAAAAGGATGTGCTGGTTTAAATAACAATACTCATGTCACGATGTTTACTTTTTTACATTATTCTGATGCGTTTAAGTCTATCCTGATATTGAAAGATCGTGTAACAGAATTCCTTGTAAGTACAAGTTATGCAGCAATGAGTCGCAAAATGAAAACGATTTTCATTCAAAATCGACATTTGTTTCCATTCATAGTATAGGAACGATCATAATTTTTCTGTTTATTTTAAAGGTCAAGAATATGTTCAATTTTTACGAGATATATGTCTGATAACATTTCATATCCTAATAATTTGATGGTAAATATGCCTCCGCTTACCACAGCAGACCTTATACAAATATGCAAAGAATAATATCTTGTAAGAAGCTGCTATAAGGAGGAGCTAAAGAAATATAGACATAATCCTCCTAAATATTGGTATGTCCTCATTTCTTCATTCACTGGCTTTTTTAAATTGCGTATGTCAATGAGGTAGAATGCAATATCATTCTCTGCTTCTAGTAAACATTCGGTCAACGTAAAACGTTAAAAGAACCGGGTTGTGTTCCCTCACTGGAAATAGTACAGTCGGAATAGCCAACCTTCTAGGTTTTAGAAGAATGAATTCGCCGTCAATGTATCACTTTATGTGTTATTTAACAAGCTAAAAATAATAAATTATTATATTTTGTCTCATACTTCTAAATTGTCCTGATAATCCTTGTATATTACTCAATGATAAGACGAAATTCTAACTTTATTGTTGGTATTGCTTACATTCCTTGGAAACGTTGCAGTCAGAATGGTCAACTTGCTAGGTTTTAGACAAAGAAAAACCAGGTAAATATACCACTTTGAATCGTATTTAACAAGTTAGAAATAATAAAAGATTAACTTTTCTCTATTACGCTTTTAATCATCCTAATAATCGTTTTATATTTCACCATGATAACAGGAAATTCTAACTTTTATGTTGGTATTGTTTACTTTCGGTGGACCCCGTGCTGTCAGAATAATCAACTTGCCATATTTTAGACGGAGAAAAACACGTAAGTGTATCACTTTATATGTTATTTAAGATCCCGAAAATATTAAATAGTTGTACGTACCCTCTTACCCTTTTATTTAACCTTATAATCGTTGTATAATTCTCAGTGATAAGAAGTCAATTCTTACTCTCTTGTTGGCATTCCTGACTCTACGTGCCTTTCAGTTGGACGAAGGCATTGTCGGTAGAGGTGAAACTGATCTTCACTTCAGATTAAAAAGTTCTTGTTGACATTATGCTAAGTTACAATTTTCCGTGTAAGGGAGCTCTATTCTAATCAAACGCTACTCTAGTAATTTCAATGAATTTGAGTCCTTAGTTAACGAGAAATTAAGAAATATAACAAATATCTAAAACCTTTACTCCCCCACGTATCAAAATGTTGTCGTCCACCCAATAGATGGCGTCAGCTCATCTATTTTGAGCAAAATTAGTAGACATTCTCTCTCTTGAGAAAGGACTAGGTAGTGACCACGTGTTAGCCTTATCAATACGACAATCTAATGATAAAATGGAATTAGAACTTTAATTTTTTGCGTATTTTGATACAGTTTTATGAGCTGGAGACAACCAACATTATCTGAAATATATCTGTCCATTCGATATTGAATTATTGAATACGTGATTGACATGATATACCTGCATGTGATTTATCAGTCATTTTATAATATGCAACGATGATGATTCTGTTGATAACTCGTTACTCCTATAATCAGCGTGGTTGCATAATCTAGTATGCAAAGGATTTGCTCCGTCTTCTGAATTTATAAGGAAATTCGCCAATCATTACAAACCTATTTAAACACTGCTGTGTTTCATACACGTTTTTGCAAACGTCATGAAAATTATGTCGATGCTGAATTTCAAGTAGGTAAAGGGACAAGATAGCTTATTTTGTTTCGTTTTAGGCAAATACAGATATAAACCAGGCCTATACAAAAGATAAACGTTCCTAAGGAAACCTAAGTTGAATTTTTTTGAACAAGAGGTTAATATAAACTGCGTTAGAGAGAGGAGAGAGGAGAGAGAGGATGAGGAGGGAGGAGGATATGTGTATTCTATTGCAATTAAAGATTTATTGTTATGGTGTAGAGTGAAACAAGCCGATGAAGAATGTAGCTATGTCATTATTATATCATCGTCAGAGATGTTTATTTAAATCGATATTCCCTAATATAAACAATTAATTAATAAGGTTCTGTAATGAGAGAGGTTTAAGGTACCAAGTACTTCCTTCACTATTATTCAACTCCATTCACCAATTTTCTATGACAAATGTCTACATAAACGTTTGCATATGAATAATAATTGATAATAACAATAACTGAAAAACACCAGTTATCTATAGCCATTGTAGTCACTAGAAAACCTAAAATAAAACAGCTTTTCCTATGACTATAAATCGTTATAAATACTCAACAATTGAGCAATGAAACGCCAACTGTTGAGTGATGAGGCTGTCCTCATACCTCGCAAAATGATACATCCCAAAGGTAGAAAGTGCCTTCTTCCGCCATTTATTCTATTATGTACGTTGATGTAAAAAGTCAGCTGATCAAAGTCAAAATAAAAAAAGCCGAAAGACAGCGGATGCGTTGTTTTTTCAGTCAACAACAACAATGAAAGCAGCAACGAATATCGGTTGCAGAATCTGTCTCTGTCTTCGGTCTGATGATCTGCAAGAAGATAATGTTGACGATGATAAGAAGAGAGAGAGAGAGAGAGAGAATACTTAATACTTATGCAGCAAGTACTTCTGCTTTCTCTATTATTATAATCGCCATTTACATCTTAGTCAGGCTGTTATTATTGATATTATATTTATTAATAGGAGATGAACCCTATTCATATGGGACAAGCCGCAAGGCCACCCATTGACTTGAAATTCAAAGATTCCCAAGATTATGGTGTTCAATATATTTCCGTCCTCATAGAGTTAAAGCGAGTCGCTCAGGTAGTCGTTGGTGTGTGTGTGTGTATGTGTGTGCGTGCTTGTGTAATTGCATACGAGGAAGCGTTGTGTTTTTTCTTTTTGTGTTTCCTGCCGGTAAAGAAAAAAGACGTATTATTATTATTATTATTATTATTATTATTATTATTATTATTATTATTATTAGTTATTATTATTATTATTTTGTTAAAGATGATGGCAGCATCAGTGGAATTGATTTTTACATATGGCTTTTCAATTTTTCTTATTATTTCTCTTCATCAGGGCTGATATTTGCTAATAGCTGGCCGATGTTCATATCTCTTGGTTAAAGAAATGTTTTCTAAAAAAAATACTAATTTATTGTTATGATAACAAAAGTGGTTAACAAATCTTAGTCTAAGGGCGTAATGGAATTCCAACGTTTCCAACCGTATCATCGTTCATCTTCAAGGAAAGGTGAGCGTGAACTGATTGGAATGGTTGTTGTTGTTGTTGGAGATTAAGCCAGCCTTGTGCTGGCACGGGCTCTTGCTCCTAGAGCAGCCCGTAACTGGAATATCTGTAAAGATACAAAAACAGTGCTTTGGCGGTTAGTTTTGGAAAGGAGATAGGGTGACAGGCAGGATTGCAACCCCTTTGAACCTTACGGTACCATCAGTAGGAGAGAAAGTTTTATAGCAGTGAGACTCAGCCTAGCTGAAGAGTGCTGAGTAGGAAGAAGGAAGCGAGTTTTAGTTTGAGGGAAAGAAGGCGTTACCTATAAACATTTTAGGCGCAATATATATACATGTGTGTAGCATCTGAAAATATTGCAATATATATCAACCAACATTAAGCAAGTATTATAGTATATATACATGTTCATGCATACTCACACTTATACATATGCTCCCAAAGATGTTTATGACTCCCATTGCAACCAGTGAAGTAGAGGGTTTGTGCTTTGTGTGGTTTTCATTGTTTTTGTTTACAAGACACTAGGAGATTCCCATGTGTCTATGGAGAAATGCCGTGTGATTCATCCTTTTACCTGGAAGGGGGTGGGTGGAGACATTAGGAGATTCCCATATGTCCCTATGTTATTAAGATGTGTCTGGTGATCTGTGCCGGTGTCAGCTCTATTTCAATTAGTTTTGATCAGTAAGACTGTGTCTCTGGGCAGTCTAGTAGGTAGTGTTCGAGGGGCTGGTTTGCCTCTCGGTCACAGTACTGACATAACCTGCCCTCATTTCCTATCATTTGCCAGGTGCAGAGGTATCCTAGCCTTAATCTGTGTGATGACTGAGAGTTTTCTAGTGGTTTGTTTTGTGATGTCATGCGGCGTTTAGATTTGTGACATCCACATACCACTTGGATGTCCTTGACTCTTGTAGTAGTGACGTCGTACTTCACTCTCTTCTTGGAGTTTGGCATAGCTTTTTGCCATTTCCTTTAGGTGTGTTATGGATGGTTGCACTTTTATGCTTACTGTACTGCAGCTGAGGACACTTTTGGCAAGGAAGTCAGCTTCAGCATTCCCCTGGATTCCCACATGGCTGGGTATCCAGTTTAGTGTGACTCTCCTGCCAGCAGCTTGATGTGAATTGGCCAATGATTTTATGGCTGTTATCAGTGTCACATTTTCTTTTGGATTTGTCCGCTTTGATAGCGAGTATTGCTCCTTTGGAGTCAATATGCACTGTTGTGTGTCCTTCTTTTAAATTGGAATTTTCTAAGGCTTTTAAGATTGCCATTAGTTCCGCTTGTAGTATGGAGGCATTGTTGGATAGCCTCAGGCTTCCTTTGAGTCTTGGGCAGCCACTGCTGCTGCAGTTGCTGGAGCTTCTGTGTCAACTGAGCCATCAGTGTAATATATGTTTTCAGCTGCTGTGTTCCCGATTGCTTCTTCTGCTGCAGTTTTCATTTGTGCTGCTGTGCACAGTGCTTTGTTTGCCGGTAGTATTGTGAAGTTATACCGGATTGGGTCTTCGACCCAGGGAGGGGTGGTTTTCTGGTATCCCTCAGGTGGGACATCCTTTGTTATGTGTTTCACTGTGTCCTGCATACCCAGTTCTCTCATGTCTGGAGTATACTGCCCGCATAGGTTTTTGGCGGGTCTAGTTCTTCGTGCAAGTTTATACACGCTTGCATTTTGTTTTTGTGTGGTCCATTTCTGTCGTTTCTGATGGTTTCGCACAGAATGGCAATATTTCTTTGGCCTATCCTCAGCTTGAGAGACTGCAGTTGTGTCTCTGCCTGAGACACAACTTTTACCTCCTGAGCAGATGGTATGTCGCACCTTCTTGCAATGATGTGATTTTCTTTAGGGCATTAAGCCCTATTTTTGTTTTGGCTTGGAGGAGCTGTCTTTGCTTCTCAGGAGATAGTGAATCTGCAATGCAGACTCCCAGATATGTGTAGCTATCCACCCACCATTCCTATGACGTCCTCCTTTCATGTAGAAGGTTGGGTGGCTTCTGATTCATGTTTTATTATTGCCGATGGCTTTTGTTTTATTTCTGATGATTTTGAGTCCCAGTTGTGTGCACTTGTCCTCAAGTTTTTGCAAGGCTTCTTGCATCTTTTGGAGCTGTCTTTGAGGCCGGAGCTGATGATGCAAACATCGTCAGCATATAGACCTCTACTCCTTGTGGTAGCTCGAGACAGGCTACATTTTCCATAAGGACATTGAATAAGAAAGGGCTTAGAATGCCCCCTGTGGAGTGCCGTTTTCAAGAGTAGTATTCTGACATTCTGCCTTGGAACACTACTCTTGCTTCTCTGTCTGCATGTATCCTTTTGTCCATGTAAGCAGGTGCCCTTGATCCTCTTTCTGACTAGGGAGGAGAGGATGGTTGCTGCATTGGCTAATTCATATGCCTTTTCTAGATCTAAAAAGACCACTATGGATTTTCTGCCATTTATGTCACTTAGCACATCTGTGAGGCACTCATGGGTGCCTACTCCTTCCCTATAGGCATAGAGCCTATGGTGTAGGGGCCCTGCTTTCCATAGTAGTCTGTTCAGAACCATTCTTTCTGCAACCTTTTCAGTGCAGCTGATGAGGGATATCGGCCTATATGCGCCTTCCTCTTTTGGCTAGGTATTGGTTGTGTTGTCTTGCTGTTGCCATTTCTTTGGCCTGGTGTGCTCTGCATATGTCCTGTTTACCAGGAGCTAGGAATGATACCTGTTTGGCAGGGTCTCCCATGTGTCTCAGCATGCTGTAAGTGATAACATCTGCTCCAGGGGCTGTGTCTCTTTTCCCCTTGCTGAGTGCACTGTTTAGTTCTTCCATAGTGAAGGGTGTGTCTGTGTCATCAGTGTGTTGCAGGCAGTATTGATTTCCCTCCAACTTGCTGGGGAAATTTCATTTATTTTTTCCCGTGTTGTTTGGGGAAGGTTGTGGGATTTTGTCCTTTCTGCGAAGTTTCTGGCTATATTGTCAGCTTCTTCTTGTGGGTTGGGGTGGATGCTTTGCGCCGTTCTTCCTTTCCCTGCAATTTTTGCAAGGAATCTCCAGATCTGGGTTACTGGAGTTTGTCTGCTGATGTTTGCACACCAATCATACCATGCCTGTTGTTTAATTTCTTTTGTCTCTTCAGTTGCATGGGCTATTACCTCTGAGAAGTCTGTGAATCTCATCAATGGTTCCCGTCTGAAGAGTTTCCACACTGTTGACTCTGGCATTGAGTTCTTTGACCCTTTCACAGTAGTACCATGCATCTTTGTGATCGATCTTGGATCGTTTGATCTTTTGGCATGGACATGTTTGCTGCCTCTCTGAGTTTGCTGATGAACTCTTCATAGAAGAGTTCTATATCATTTGCAGGGTTTTCAAGGTAGTTCCTCGCCCATCTCGTCATTATGGCTTCAAATGTAGCCCAGTTTGCAAACTTGGGGTTCCATCTTTCTGGTGGCGGTGGTATGGGGGGCAGCTTTTGAGCCGTAGGCCAATGTCAATGGCTATGTGGTCGCTTGTGAGGGTCTCGTGCAGCTTCCATGTTGCTTACTCCTTTAGGGCGGAGTTTGTGAAGGTAAGATCTAGTCTTCCTCCTTTTTAGGTGAGTTGGCTCTCCACTGTTTAATAGGCACAACCCTCTGGGAATTCACATGATAACTGGTGTAGATGTCTTCCAGTTGTGTTTGTTTGTTGTGTAGAGTTCAGGCTTGGGTGATGTGCATTGAAGTCTCCTCCAATTAGTGTGTTTTCCTGTGTCGCTGCACTGAAGAGTGCTTCCCCTTCGAATGTGTTGTCCCGAGCCCTGTATATGTTGTGTACCATCAGTGTGTGTTTTGCAAGTGTGAGTTTTACGCTGAGTGATTCTACCTCATCTCCGCAGGGATGTTTGTCTACCTTCTTTGAGGGGGATTGTGTTTTTAACTAGGGGATTAGTCCTCTTTTAGTGTCTGTGATGGTGTTTTGTACACCTTGTACCCCTTTAAATGAAAATTTGGCGTTTCCCTACAAGTGTTTCTTGTAACATTATGATTTTGTAGTTATTTGTTTGTGTGTGTGCTTGCAAAGGAATGCGTATTTTAGTTTGCACTTAGTATGTTTCCACTGGAGGATTTTTATAGTGTCTGTGTCTCTGCAGTCATTTGTGTTGTTGTTGTTTCCTAGTTCGTCATTTGCACTTGATGTGCCTTGACTACCAACTCTGAGTTGGCCCTGGCACTGGAGATGTACCTGGTACTATTACTTGGAATGAAACTGACACCGGGTGGTATTTGTAGTGCCATTTGCACTGTTGTTGTTTATTAGTGTAGGCATGGTGATGCAAAGAGTCCTCTGGACGTTCTTATGCACTTGTCAACGACTTCTTTGGCTATTTCCTCTGAGAAGTTTGATCCTGTTAGTTCTGCAAACTTGAATAGCATTTGCACCAGTAGATTTTTTGAGGTCTTGAGTCTGTGCGATATATTTGTCTTGTTTTAGTTCTGGGCGAACTTCAAACCCTGTTGCTTTGTGGGGTGGAGGAGGGGAGGGGAATACTGGGTTATATGGCTTTGGGGAGCCAGGAACAGTGGAGCTAGTTTTAGGATTTGGAGTGAGGAGGATTTGTCGGGTTTCGGGAACAGGAGAGGTTAGGATGTATGTGCTGGTCGGCTGGCCGATTCTGAGAAACTGATTTTCCTTCTAGTGTTTGTTATTGTTTCGTTGGTGTGTGTTGGTCTGGGTGTGGTGGGGAGTGTTTTGTGTTCCTTTTTCTGAGTTTGAGGCTGACTTTGAGTCCTGTTGGGTCTAGGCCCTCCAGCTGCAGCAGCATAGGACTGTGTCTTATGCTGGGGGTGTGTCTGTGTGTTTTTGGGGCTTGTTGCGACCCCCTAACTGCAGCAGCAAAGGACCTTGATCCCTGCTGGGTGGTGGGAGCTGCTGTTGTGTGTTGTGGTCGGGTGTGTGTGTGTGTGTCCAGGGAGGCTCCGAGGTGTGATTCCTTTAAGAGTGTCTATTTTCTGTAGCCTTATCGGGCATTTTCTGTTCCACGCATGGTGGTTTCCCTTGCATGCGGGGCATCTGGCATTTGTTTCTTGTCCATTCTTAAACTTGTCTGTGCAGAGTTTTGTGGGATGTCTCCCACTACATACACCACAAAATGGCTTTGGCGGTGCAGGACTGCTATGGGTGTCCGTACCTCTGACAGTTAAAGCATCTCAGAGGTTCTGGTGTGAAGTCCATGGTGGGGAAGGAGCCCCACATGCCAAGGTTCAGTGACTTAGGCTGAGTTCCTTTCCATTCTACTAGGACTTTGCGGGTTGGCTGGGGGTTGGGTTCTTTTGTGTGGCATCTCTCTGCTTTGATTACTTGGATTTTCCAGAATAACCCTGGTTTCAAATTGCAGAGGGTAATGGCATAATATAAATCTGCGGGTTTGTCGTCAGGATTGAGGAATTTAAAGCTGGCAGGATTATTTTTCACATATATTCATTTGTATTCAGGTCTGAGGGTATTGCAAACAGTTCTCCCCTGGTGGTGGGTCCTTTACCTTGAACAACTTACCCTTCTTTTCGAGTTCCTTAACGAATTCATATGCACTGGTTCCTGTTGGAGGAGTTATCAGGTATTTTCCATGTGAGGGTGAAGGTGCTTGCTGGTGGTCCCTTGTTTGCGTTTGTTCCTGGTGACGAGCTGGAATCCATCATCTGTGTCCATGGCAGGGGGGTTTTCCTTGTCCTCTTGAGTGGCTGTGGTGGATTCTTCTTCGGAGGTGGAGGAGTCTAGGCGAGGTCTAACTGCTTCAGCGGGGCATCTGAAAAAGAGGAAGAAGAAGACGTTGTCCGTTTCCGGTTCTCAGGTGCTTCTGCAGTGGTGGGTGTGGCTGGGTTACTTGTCCATGGCTGCATTCGTCGGTTCGTCATCTGTGAGGGAGAGAGAGAGAGAGAGAGAGAGAGAGAGAGAGAGAGAGAGAGAGAGAGAGAGAGAGAGAGAGAGAAATGTATGTGGTATGTGTGTGTTGTTATATTTTTTACTTTTGCCTGAAGGGCCTAAACCTGGTTTATGAGAGACACCAGCCTATCGTTCCTGTGCTACTTGCAAATAAGGATTGCGAGAGTAGAAAGTTTTTGTCCCTTAGACCCTGCTTCAATCGGAGTTTTCAGACCCAACGGCTACCGAATTTTAGGCAGGAGAGACTGTTAGTAATGGAAAATTATTTGAGAGAGAAAGATGTCATATGAAATTTCCTTATAAAATGGTGAGAGAGCTCTCTCAGAAATATAATTCTCGGTGTCGTCGTCAATTGCCGAAAGTTTCCGCCGAAAATCGCTGGAAATCTCGCCGCTATCGTCGACTGGGATGGCGCTATCGCTCGCTGTCGCTCACGTTCACCAGAGAAGGTCTCAGGAGAGATGTTACTGCTACGGAGGCCGAGCAGCAACTGCGATTGGAATGGGGTCGTTCGGCGGATTTATTGTGTCCCAGGTGCTCTGCTGATGGAGCTACGTTTTTCATTGGCTGAACAGAGGATTAAGTCGATAAGTGGTACCAGCAGGAGCCTCGCCCCGCCGCCCTTGAAGACTGTCACTCTCTTTTACAACGGAGTATTTCACAAGAAATACAAAGAGGACGAGCAAGCCCTTCGTAACATCATCGAAAGGTATGTCTCCCCCACGGACCCCTGCGAAAAACGTGAAATTGATCATTTACTATAAAAGCAAGAAGACTAGTGGCTTGATTATGAAAAACAACCCACCCAGCCCCCGTGATGCAGGACCCTCTCAAGAAAACTAACGTTGTCTACCAATACCAACTGCCCTGTCCGGGAATGCCCCAGCGCCTACATTGGTATGACAACGATGCGATTTTCCAAGAGGATATCCTGCCGCCACGTCAGGAAGGCGCCATCCATAACATGCAAAAAACATCCACAATACCAGGATAACTCGGAAGGACATTATTCCTAATATTGGTATTATCGATAAGGCGGCAGACCACCGTCGCCTCCGCCTCTTAGAGGCCCTACACATCGGGAAGGAGAGACCCAGCCTCAACACCACTCAAGAGACTTCACTCCTTCCGACGGTGGGCACGTAGGGCGCCGCCCGCCAGCACCATAGAGCCGATCGAACGGACCAATCATGTGCCCCTGCCCAATACTACGCTCCCAGTCTCCAGCATCCGCACGCGAAGAGCAGTGCGAGCTTCCACCTCTGCAAGACGGCTTGACTCAGGGCGGACTTAATCTTCTGTTCAGCCAATGAAAACGTAGCGCCCATCAGACAGAGCACCTGGGACACAATAAATACCGCCGAACGACTTCGTTCTTGCTGATTACCTACTTATTAGAAATTTGCTTTACTTAATTAAGCTATTTTAGTTCCCTACATTTTACCTAATCTCTAAACTAATTTACCTTAATTCTAGAGCTAATTCTAATTATTAGTTCTCAGGGAACTTGGGATTTGATTCCCATTTTTAATTAATTCAACTTGGTTCCTTTCTTCTTACTTATTGACTTCTAAAACTAGTTCACCTTAATTCTCATACGGTCCATTAGCATGCGTAAGTACATACGTCTGTTAGAGCAAATTGAGTGAGATATAGCCTCTAGTATAGAAATTTTGGGGATCATTAGACATGAAGTTTTAGTGACAAAGAACTATGGGAGGAGGCACTTGGAGATCTATCAGATTAGGTAAAGTGGAAGAGAAAAAAGATGTTGAAACTTTGAATAGTGACATTTATTTCATAGCTTCTGAAAGGGGAAATGTGGTGTGACACTTAACATTATTGATGAACTCTAATAATTACCATTTTCGATAAATGTGATTTTTTTTTGCGAGATGGATTTGGATTGTCACTATCTAAAATGAATTCTCTAGACATGTATTTGAGAAAGACTGTTGGGGGTTATTTGACAGTGAGAATAAGTAGTGATAGTGCTATTCAATATGATTATGCCTAACAGTATTGGCATCTCATGGTTTGGGATTTTAGATTCATATGATTTCATTTTCATATAAGCTATTTTGGGGAAAATAAAGACTATTTTTCGTATCTCAAGAATCTGAATTAGCCTAAGATTTAATGATTGATTTCAGCTATACAGAGAGGAAAGGCAATGGGAACATCGAAGGTAGGTCACATTTCCAAGTTAGGAATTCTCTCCTTTTAATTAAACGTTGTCATTTTGACCACACAACACATGTTGAACAGTTTATTCTGTCTCCCTAAAATTCCTCATTTGTCGTTACTGTTAAGTGAGTAATAGTGGTCTCAAAAAATACTATTTGTTAGGAACAGTGGCACTAAAAGTTCCTTGAAGATTCCTTCACCACAGTTGCTCCAACATATACTTTTTATTATTTGACTAATTCTAAAATTGCAATTTAACATTATCTGCCCATTTCTCTAACGTTAATTATATCTTTGCACTGATCACTGTTAACGAAATTGTTCAGTCTAGTAATGTGATTCCGTTGTCTTGTTAAACTACTTTGAAATAACAAAATTAAAAGGGAGAGTTGAGTCATCCCACGAAGGGCTTACCTCAGAGGACTTTTTTGTCGAGTTTCATAGGCGTTACATAAATACTGATCTTTCTGGACGCGCCTCTCAAGTATTATCTGAAGTGTCTCAAATACTGCATCTAATTGTTAGCTTGATATGAAAAAGACATTGACTGGTAGTTCCTTAACTATATCCAAGAAACGACTGCCCTTCATTACTCTGATGAGCAGAGGAACATCTTCCTCTCTGCAATATATGCTCATGTTCTTCTTCTGGAAAAAAAATATAAAATAAATATAGATAAAGACAAGTAACCAAAGAACTTCTACATATATAGCTTTCTGGTAATATTCACCAAATCTTGTTTAGCATTTTAGGCAATGCTGGTGTAAAAAAAAAATTGCTCTCTTAGGTATATCAGAATCCAAAATGATAAGTAGACTAAAGGCAGTTCCAGCTATCTATACTCTGACCTTGGTCTTCTACCCAGTTTGTATACTAAGTTAAAGCGTTCGTAAGAAAAGTTCCCTTCTCCATTTCTAATCATATTTTAGGCTTGATACAGTGTCACAAACATATAGTGAACATTAACCTACAAATGTCTTATAATATCAAATTCACTCAACTTCGGAATAAACTCCGAAGGAGAATTTATAAGTTCTAAGCGATCTGTGACCAAGTGGACTTACCACTTATCAAATCCCTTTCCTGCGTTTAGTCTGAGGTTAAATGGACTTGATATTAAATGACATTCGTAGCTTAGTGTTTGTGAGCATAAAAACGTCTTGGTGTACATGGGGAAAATTAATTAAGAAATCATTTACTCCACTCTAAGTCTTCATGTGACACGTAACCATCTAATAGGGACCTTGGATGTATTTTAAGAGATTTTCCGTCCTCATTGTACAATTATCGCTTGTCTTGGAAGACCAGAAAGATGAGATCAACATTTTGATCAATTTTGATCCATTGAGCATTACAGCAAAGTTTCATGCGGAAGTTAAGCAGTCCCACATATTTCTTTCTTTCAATTCCTCCACTAGTAACACAACCCTTAATGGTAATCTGATATAGAAACAGATATTTCCTCGTACTTCAATCAATGACCTCGAAATGATGATATGTGACTCCAGGTAATTCCTCGGTATGTAGATCTCGTACTGGAAGCAAGCGTTCAGTCCCCTGGCAGTCAGTAGCAAAGTGTTGTACATCTGCCGGTGAACACTGTAAGTTTTAAAATCTCATTACAGCAATATTTTATTCTTACTGGTATTGATAATATGGCTCTCCATGTGACAAACCATATAGAAATAATGTTTATACATACTATCAAACAAAATTATGACATTTGCTATCCTACTTATTCAAAGCAATAATTACGAAATCGACTTGCAAACTTATGGACATACTTGACTCCAGCCAGGCAAAAAAACTATTTGGGGAAATAAATGGCAAATCTATATCTTAGCTGACTAAAACCTTAATTCATTAGAAGAGAATGTCAGAACATTAAAAAAGGATCCATCTCATACTTCTATGCAATAGGGGTAGTTGTCCTTTATTCCAGCAGCAAGGGCCAACAACTCTTCCTTTTCCAGAACTTGACGAAGCTGAGAACCAACTTCCTCGAGGTTCATGATCGGCGCTTTGGTCCTCCTCCCTGATAAACAGAAATTTTTTTTAAGATGTTGTTTCATTGGAAATTGAAATATTGCTTTGGTTTTCTATAATAAAACTCATCTAAGAAACTAACTTTATACGCTGGTAGAAGTCACATAACTGGAAACTCCATTTGAGGAACTGAAAAGACCAGGTTTTCTACATGTAAATTTGTGTACCTGCTTTGTTTTTAGTTATTTTTAAAACAAAGAATTAAATATTCCTGGGTGAATTTCACCCCACATGAGTATTAAGGGTTTATATTCACCATCTTCAGAGAAATTTCTGCAAGTTTCTTTATATTTATCTTTTGCAAATAGAACTTCAACAGCTCAAGCAAAGATGCTGTGTATTTGATCTTTTCATATATTCATCTATGTATTTATTACCATGACAAGCATACCAAATTCAACACATGGAGACGAAATCGTTCAAATGAAAATAAACAGAAAAAGGAAATGACACATTTTTCTTAAGTCTCGACACACAGCAAGTAGAACTTACCATACAGCCACCTGGCTCATCTCTCATTCCACCACTACTAACAGATGATGGTAGGTTGGTTGCTGGCACTAGGGTAAAGGCTGAACTGCCTCATCAAGATTTTGAAGCAATCAATAAACAGCTGAGGATGGGGCTCTCCCTAATACTTGTCATCCTGAACCTCTTCTTATAAAATTTGCATTTCGCTCTGGGGATGGTAAGAAAAATTCTTGATAGCCTTGATAGCTAGGATGGAGAAGATCCTGATGATTTCTTCCCTTTGTTTTTGAATAAAGTCTCTATTGTGTTGTCCCCCAAAGATTAGTAGATTCTATGGATTTTTATGATGACGCAGAATCTTTGAGAATGAGTGTCACCTTAGTAATACAGTACCACTCGCTAAGAATTGCATATCTTCAGATTGCAGTAACTACAGGCCGATTTCTATTCCCCTTGTGCCTTCCAATGTTGAAGAAATGTTTATTTGAAACCACTATGTAAGTAAGTGGAATCTAAAGGGTTGTTTGCTGATAATGAACAGCACATAGGTACCTGTTAGGTACCTGCAATGTCCATTTAGAATTGACATGCACTTTTCATACGAACCTTGATAAGGATTTGAGTGCAGAGTAATTAAAATGTATCTGTGTGGTACTTTCGATTTATTAATTCATAAGGCCCTATAAAATCGTGGAGTGGGTGGAAATATTTTAGAATTACTTCAAGATTTCCTTTCAGGTAGCCAGATGCGAGTTGCTATTGACGGGATCTTCAGAAAAAAAGTATATCTTAGTTTTACCAGAACACTGAGCTCATTAACAGCTCTCCTAGGGCTGGCCCAAAAGATTAGATATTTTTACGTAGCTAGGAACTAATTGGTTACCTAGCAACGGGATCTACAGCTTATTGTGGGATCCGAATCACATTATATGGAGAAATGAATTTCTATCACCAGAAATAAATTCCTCTGGTTCCGCGTTGGCCGAGCCAAGAATCGAACTTCAGACCACCAGATCTTCAGAAAACCTAGACCTATCGTGCCTGGAGCTCAAGAGGTTAGTGTTCTTGGTCAACTATTAGAAGAGGTATGGTTGTTAGCCATGAAAAGACTGTCCGGTATGCTGAAGATGCAACACTTGTAGCTGTGTAAAGTCTCTACTTATGAGAAATGAAGCTGCCCTCAGCCTCAATCGGGTTAAGGACCGAATTAGTGAAATGCGTAGTCAGTGAGGTATGATGCTAAACTTTCTAAAACAAAAACACTGTTGGTGAGTGGAATGAATCTGAAGCTTTGATTATTCAAGGTGTAACTTTTGACTCAACTTACTACCGAAAATCATCTAATAAAAGTTTTAGCAAATGCCCGCCCAAAAGTTAGGTATTGTTCGTAAGGTCTTATATATTTATAAAAGTGATAAAACCAATGCAATCAGTTTTGTCATATTTCTTACGTTTACTAGAATACTGCTCTCTGGTGAGGATGTCTGCTTCTACGATAGATTTATCTCTTTTAGATAGCGTTGTTCGTGGTGGTAGGTTTCTGTTTCCTAATATTAGTAGCAGTTATGACTTGGACCATAGATAGATGGTCTCTTGTTTGTTACTTTTTCATAAGGTACTTTTTAGCAGAGATCTTTCAAATTCACAGTTGATCCCAGACCTCCTTTTCCTACCGAGAACAACCAGATTCGCCGAACAGCAGCACCAGTATGCGGTAAATATACCCGCTGTCGAATTTCCCGGTTCCAGAGGTCCTTTATTCCTCACATCGTTGGACTGTGAAACAGCCCCCTGAGGATGTCGTGCAATTGGAATTTAGAAATTTAAACGAAGATGCAATGCATTACTAGCCAAATGCGATTCTCCTCTTATTTCAATAATTTAAATAATTTTTATTCATATATTTATCAATTTGTTAATTTGTCTGTTTTTCTAATAACTGGTCTCCTCTTTTTGTATTCCCCTTTACCTTCTTTAAAGTATATACATACACACACACACACACACACACACATATATATATATATATATTATATATATATATATATATATATATATATATATATATATATATATATATATATGTATATATATATGAATGAAGTGAGAGAGAGAGAGCTTGCTCTCTCTCTCTCTCTCTCTCTCTCTCTCTCTCTCTCTCTCTCTCTCTCATCTCTCATTAGTCAAATGACACTTACTTCAAGGAAATTTCAGATGTTTATAATATAACTCCCAGTCTGGCAAGTTATACGTTACTGATATTTATATTTGTTCTGACAACCAACACCAATACAAAGTATGAACATTTGTCATCTGTGAACAAACCTTTAACCAGCGAACAAATTCGAAAGTCCCAGCAACCCTTGCAGAGCCACTCACTCCTTTGCTCTGATCCACCAAAGCGTTTAAGAAGACTGTGAGCTAAGAACCGCAATACCTATAAGAACCTCGAAGGGGCCTGAGTCTATTAATTTTAAAGCCCACCTGAATGTTACTCAATATATTTTGTCCTTTCAGTGCCTGGCACGTCAAATTCCTTTTGTCTTCGGCATTCTAAAAGAATTCGAGAGAAGTTAAGAGGGCATTGTGACTATCATACTGACGTACGCATATTGTAAAAAAGTAGATCCTATAAGTATTGTTTTTCCACAATGGTCCTGTGGAAGATGCGTGGAAGAGATTCTAACGTGGAAATGAAAGGAGGATACGCAGACGTTTAGCTTTTTAAAAACAACTTACTCAAGAAAGCAATAACAAATTATTGAAGATCAGCGCTAACTTCAATATAATCGATAAATACTGAATGTTTTCGATACACTCTTGAGAAATTTATTCTAAGCACGTCTTTGCCTTCATTGTTAGCAAGCTTGTCGACTGCAGAGCGTTCCAAGATTTGAAAGAAACCGCCGTTGCTGTGCAGTCTTTAGGTTACTGAGTAAGAAACGAGCTAATCACATTCTGGTTGGCACTTGGAAACGTACTATAATTTGTTGCTGGGTGGCTGGCGAACGTGAGGCTGAATTCGAATGATTAGTGCGCCTTTCGTCGTGGCTTACAAATAGTCATCACAAATGATATCAACATTTAGCAGTTGTGTCTCTCCTTTGGAAGTCATATCATAGAGAATTTTAAAAGATTAAAATTAATCTAGCCGGGCCGGTAGGAGTCGTGTTAATAAAAATGCAATATTTATTGCTTGTATTTAGGCCATTTACATACTTGTGGAATTGCTTGAGGGGTTGGGCTGAAAAGATAGCTACATCTGCTGCCACATGTGCGCACTCAACACGTGCAAAGCTGACAGTCGGACTATGCAGGTATGTATATGTGCATATTCGCTATAGACACCGATACTACAATACCGAATACATAGATTTTATTGGGGATAAATCAAGGTGTCCGGTCACTGGTCTGTTTGAGATCTTTTTGTGGGGAAAATAGTCAAAAGAGAACAAAGCACCATTGTCTAGGTCTCGTCAGATGATTCCATTGCTGAGCGGAAGCCTTTGTTTGGGTCGTACTGGAATTATTTCGGTATGAGATGTCGCGTATTTTGAACTGTTCGTATGAAACCGAAGTTTAAGGTGTCTAGTTTTAGATTTATGTGCTAGAATAATAATAATAAATGCAAATAGATATATGTATATATTATAAAATGTTACATTTGTCTGAGTAATAGCAAATATTCATCTTTCATATCAGTCTTTTCAATTGCTACATTACCTCAGGACATGTTGTTTCACTATGATTATGTACGAGGAGAATTAAGTTTTTATTTAAAACATTACGAACCTTTATTGCCAGAAAAGAGATTTCAAAGCTGTTCAAAGGTAGTCTGACCTAGAATACTTTGATGCTCATAAATATATAAGTTACTGCCTTTCACAGAGCAGGAAGTTAACATTACCTCTCGAGTTTCATTAGTTATTTAGCTTGTCTCACTTTCCTCTGCTTAAGTACATAAAATAGCTGTCAGTCTGAGTGACTCTACAAACAGAATGCCTATAATAACTTCAAACGTGTCCCTTTCAAATTCACTGTCGTTTAAAAGACTTCTACAATTTAGCAAAACTTTCTACTTAAACTGTTGTGATTGATGTTGGTATTTATCAAACTTGAATCACTGACTGCTAATGAGCAGAAGACTCGACAGACTCACTCAGTTTAAATACCACACCTTAGTTAAGACATATATATACCGGAGAAGTATTAATAACAAGTTTGATGAGATTTTGGATAGAATGTCTGGAGAAAATAGAGTTGGTCAATACGCTGACATGGATGAGTGTACATTTTAACACTAGGTTCAAATATACTCATCAGATTCAGTAATATTATTTATAAACAAGAAAGAGTGACGTCAGGGTGATTTGTCCTGACAAGGAAGTGACAAGAAAATTTGTTAGATTGAAAGTATCTTAAAAGTCAGGTTACAATACAAACTAGGCAAAGATTATCAATTACTTAGGAACGGGTTTCACTGCTCAGTCTAGCACCATAGGACTGCAATTGTAATGTTTTATCTATTGCCAAAACGAAACCAAGGGGAGGGGAAAAAAAACATATTTTCTGTAAACGAACATATTCTCAAAACATGCAATTATCAGTTGCTTAAGAACGGGGTTTCGCTGCTCGTTTGAAGGCCATAGTACTGACCTCTTCATTATTTTTTAATTAAAAGTATTATATGTTGCTGAACCCAAGAGGACAAAGAAATTCACACACACAAATAAAATCTTCTCTGTAAACCTTCCTCTGCCCCTTGTGGAAAGAGCATGAAATAGCTCAGCTATGCAGGCCAATAAACTGATTTTTTAGGAACTAAAACAATAAAACGATTTTATTTTCTTTGGATGGATATCCCCCAGTGTGAAATACGTACAAGATACATACTACTACAGGTCAGGTAAAAAGGAGTCGAATGTATTTTATTTTGGGGTACCAGTTAGAATGTTTTTCGATGATACAACCCATTATCACCCTAAAGCAGTTTTATTTTTATCCTAACAATTTATTTACATCTTTATTAATTTTTCTTTCTAAAAACTGATCTCTTCTTTCTGTATTTCCTATAGCCGTCTGCTGTTTCTTTCAAATGAGAGCCATATTCTTTGGAAGCTTGAATTTCAAGTCAATGGTCCTTGTGGCTTGCTCCATATGGGACAGAATCTATCATCTGCGTTATAACAATAATAATAATAGCAATAACTGATGATGATAATAATAATAATGATAATAATAATTATTCTGTCTGACGTCCCAAAATAAGTTAATACCCAGCCATCCTATGTCGAGCGTATTATAATTCCACTCAATCGAGGGAGCTGGCCATTTAATTCAATTTGATTCAGATTTCCCTTCAAATATATAAATATAATATAATAATATATTATATATAGTTAATATATAATATATATATATATATATATATTATATATATATATAGTATACATATATATAATCCCCATAGACTGGACAAACGATGGAATTAAACAAAATGAAAAAGAATCGCAAAAAATAACCACTAGATAATATTTCCCTACTGCAAAAGTCTCATTCTGGTGCAAGCACTAACGGAAATGAATTGATAATTACACTGGTCATTTCATACCCTGAATGTTACATTTGGTGCTGTTAGAACAACAAATTGCCGATATATTTTAATTTGCTTTATTGTGGATATGGAATTTTATAAATTGCTCTTAGGTAAGTCATTTTGATTTAAGTATCAAGTTCCTTTTTCATATGAATATCATCAGAGAATGAAAATATAAAATGTATAAAATGAAGAATGAATAATTTCAGAGTCCACTTATTTATATTTAAGACACATTGTAATGAATGCGATCCTTATAAAATAAAACTTAAATAAACTTAAACTTAAATAAATCATATATGGAACATACCGAAAAATTACTGAAACAAATATATAGGGTATGCATAAAAACATTGAAATATTCCTTTATGAAAGAGAAAATGTTCAAGCACTTAAATGCACAAAATGCTACAGAAACGCTGTAAACAATAACCAGAATGTAAAATAATTCGGTTATTTTCTACAAATGTATATTTTGTTAAGAATACGGTTTTCAATATATATATATATATATATATATATATATATATATATATATATATATATATATATATATATATATATATATATATATTATTATATATATATATATAAATATATATTAACACCAGTATATATGAAAATCGCTCGGCTTAAAACTTGGTTAATATGTAGCCTGTCTGGGATATGCCTAAATTTTTCATTTCTTTTATGTAGTATTTTGTAAGCGCATATAACAACACACACACGCACACACGCAAAAAACACCTACATGTATACACCAACCTTTGGTAATCCAGTCGTTTGCCAACGGGGAAAATATTCATTATTACCCTTAAAAATGTGCATAATGCTTGTATAATGATAATGTCATTATAATATCATGATAACGAATTGCAAATGTAATGATAATGACATAGCAAAGGACGATGCCCTGTCATTGTTCAAAATGTTAATTTAATCTCAGATTGGAATGACACACAGGTCCCTGTTGAGTGAGACACCAACAAATGTTGTGGCCCTATTTAGAAATCCTACTACGCAAATCATTCTTAATTGGGAATCATAAATTGTAATGATTTCTGGTCACGTTCATTCATTGGGAGAAATTTTCCGGGGTCTCGTGTTTTACAGATGTGTTGACTTCGTATGTTATTTTCTCCTCCGATTTTTAGGCTGAAGTTTTCTTATTTTTTTACGTTTTTTTTGTCTCCTCCATAGCTCATTTCAAACGCCCAGAGATCAGTAATGAATATAAAGATGGTTTACTTATTCTATTGTTTCATTTTTGGATTTAATTAATTGATAATTTCTTTTCTATTCGTGTGGAAGCAAGCGCTCACACACACACACACAAACAAACACACACACAACACACACACACACACACACACACACACATATATATATATATATATATATATATATAATATATATATATATATATATATATATATATATATATATATGTATAATATATATATATATATATATATATATATATATATTATATATATATATATATTTGTGTGTGGTGTGTGTGTGTGTGTGTGTGTGTGTGTGTGTGTGTGTGTTGTTTGTGTGTGTGTGTAACATAATTTCGTCCTCTTACAAAGCACGCTCGTATATCTATGGCACTAAACTTTCAAACATCACAGATGTGTTTCTACAAACAATTATTTCTTTAGTGACAAATAAATAATTGTTAACATTTACTATCAAAAATACTTTGCGAAATCGAGAATGATACTCAAGTAACATACACCATCAATACACGTTAACAATTTAGTTTTATGTTCAGAAATGAAAATCGCCCACAAAATTCACTCTGTCCAGCTGACTGATATATATGAGGAGGCGTTCCAGGATTAATTTCACGCATGAACATTACATCAATGGATTTCAACAACGGGTTCAAATTGAGTTCTGTTATTTGCAAAATTAACTGCCCACTGATCACGAATTAGCATTTTTTTCCTGGTCCCGTCTGTTCAAAACTTTATTTAAAATATGATAGGTTGGTCATGCAATGCCATATTGTCTTTTATTTTTCATACGTTAATATTCGTGCATTTTTGCTATTATAAAGAGGATGTTATTTTGTTTTAAATAGTTTGATCAATGTCTTTTCGGTACTTTTTTTATGAGGGTTTAATAAAAAAAAATTGAATGGTTTCTAATATGTAAAACACTCACACTCACAGCACACACACATGTATATATATATATATATATATATATATATATATATATATATATATATATATATATATATATATATATATATATATATATATATATATATATATATATATATATATATATATATATATATATACCTATATATATATATATATATATATATATATATATATATATATATATATATATATATATATATATATATATATATATATATATATACATATATATAAATATATATATATATATATATATCTATATATATATATATATATATATATATATATATATATATATATATATATATATATATATATATATATATATATATATATATATATATATATATATATATATATATATATATATATATATATACGTGTTTAAACATTTACCTATACATATCAAAATATTTCTGGAGGTTGCTTTATACTGAAGACATCAAGGTAAATTGTATACCACTATAGATCTTAAATAAGTGTAAAAGATTAAAGCTATCCCGTTCTCTGCAAAGGAAATTATAGTAGATCAATGCAACAAACAAAACTGGTATTACATTTCCATATTACCCATATTATACCTGCTGAGTTCATTTACATAAGGCTGAACAACATTAAGCCTCTTCGTCAATTTCTTTCTTTTATCTTCAGCTGAAAAACCTCTTGGGCAGAGTCAACAGACTATAAACCCAAGAGAAAGCACCCTGCAGAGAGAGAGAGAGGAGAGAGGAGAGAGGAAGAGGAGACGAGAGAGAGAGAGAGACGAGTAGAGGGAGAGAGAGAGAGATGAGAGAGAGAGAGAGAGAGAGAGAACGTTACAGGAAAATGTGGCAAATAAATAAAATATAGGGAAAGATAAAAAAAAAATAAAAAAAAAAATAAAACACTTGAAAATTTAAGAGGCGCCAGCAGAGTTATAATGATATTTGTAGTTTTCTGGACCAACACGGCAGCGTTTGTTATATCCGAACGTTCGTATTTTGTGGACCGTTTTGCGTTAAATACAAAAGAGACTTGACATATAATGCTTTTTTTATCGTTAACACGAGTATTTTATTAAATCAATATTGTTTATGACATTCATAAAATAGACAAGTTAAAATAATGATTATTTTTTGCCAATCCCTCATATGAATACTGGCATTATTCAGAATTGATTTTGATATGTTAATTCATTATTTTCTTTAATCTGAGAATGAAAGATGAATATTGTTAGTGAATTTCTTAGAAATACTAAGTTTTTTTCCTAACCCGAATATTATTCATACACATTCGAGACTGAGATATTTAACTTCTTGTGGTCTATGCAATATTTTCCTTTAAACCACCGTTAAATTCAAACGCTAGTTCCATATTCACGGCCTGATACTAAACGCATTTATTATAGAGGAAGCTAACCTCGTGGCAAGACAAGAATCTCGTGAAATTAAGAATTTGCATGAATTAAATTCCTCGCTACTAAGTGCACCAGGATAGAAGGCTGGGAAAGCTTTCTACACAAAGTTTAATCATTTCCTTCGGCTAAAATCTTAGTTTATTAGGGTTCTCATGTAAACAGCTAATAAAAAGAGCTTGATATAAGACGTGACTTATTAATTTTTCATACTCTCAAAGATCAAGGGAAGATGGAACACATTGGTACCCTAAAACAATTACTGCATTTTAATAATTTGCTTCCATTTTTGTCTGTTCATCTACTCATTTGGTAATTAATCTTTGCTTTGTCTAATAACTGCTCCCTTCTTACTGTATTTACTGTTATCTTCTTTTTACTTTCGAATGAACGCCATAATATTCATTGGAATCTAGAATTGCGAGTCAGTGGCCTCTGTCTGCTTTCTCCATATCCATAGGATTAAACTCTGAACAACAACAACAACAACAACAACAACAACAACAATAATAATAATAATAATAATAATAATAATATATAGTCTTATTTTTCAAAATTAATGTAATCATTGTTCGTGAGAGAGTTTTGAGGGAAAGCAATATATGTTTTATTGTTAAATAACCCCAAGAGAGTTCTTTTACCGTAGGAAATAGTTCATGGTCCTAATAAAGTATTCTTTTTGTATGAAACATGAATGAAATGCACATGAATGTCAACAAAAGATTTTTTACATCGATGGACAATTCAAATATAAAAGAAAATAGAATCATTATATTAAATATTTCCTTGATGTCTTTAACTGCCAGTCGTGATATTAAGAAAATAATTATTAGAAATCTGTCACTGTATATATCACCTCACTGTGGTTTGCAGTCTCTTACCAATCGTGCAAATTCAAACTCATTTTCCACATAATTACGAAGTGAAAAACGAGGCTTTTAAATTAGGTTTACCGAACGCGTAATCGCATTAAAAAACTTTATGCTAAAAATAAGTGGTTAAAAACAAATACGGATGTTATCACGTATACACTCGATGAGGTTTGGTAGGATTTCATGTAGGTATGTATGTATGTAAAAAATTTGTTTTTATAAAAGTAATCGATACAATCATGTGTGTAGCAGAAATAAATTGTTAGCTCACACACACACACACATGTATATATATATATATATATATATATATATATATATATATATATATATATATATATATATATATATATATATATATATATATATATATATTTATATATATATATGCATATATATATATATATATATATATACATATATATATATATATATATATATATATATATATATATTATATATATATATATATATATATATGGTGATTATGATCACTTTAGCACGTGATTCGTTTATCACACATATCCACAGGTGAAAAAATAAGAGACAGGGTGTAGGTCCTGACCGGTTTCGGCTTTATTTTCAAGCCATTGACAAAGGACTGATACATAGTATTAGAATTCACGAGTATAAATACTACAAAGACAGTACTGACGAACATACACACAACCGTTTGAGACTGCAGATCCACCCACAGGCAGGTGTCAAGGTAGGAGTGGCTTCAAAAATCATTTGGCTAAAATCTAAAATAAATTCTCAATCGGGATACTACCGCTTAGGGTAATACAAGTCCACACCTGACAGGTGTTAGGGAGGCTTGGCTGAACATCTCATTACCACTACTGCCCCCTTTACTGTGTTTACAAATATAATAATCCTATCTTTTTTATATATCTCTACAGCCTACCTTAAAATTTAAACAGTTTACAAATTTCTTTGATATTAAAGGATCAAGTTTATACATTCCTTGACTGATGTTCATATTATTGTTGTAACTTTTCTTTTATGAAACTAGATTCAATGATATTCCTATTCCCAATGCTTGTGCCCCTTCCCAGTTAATAGCATGATTGTTCTCACTAACATGTACAAATATACCACTATTTCCCTGTGCATATCTCAGAAATTGTTTATGTTGTTCTATTCTTTTTCCAGTGCTTTCCCCGTTTGACCAATGTAAAAGTTGTCACAAGACTTGCACGGGATTTTTTATTTACCTATCCTTTAGCATTGTTTATAAGTGCTATTATCACCCAATAATACCCATAAACGAACTTCCCTTGCCCGACCAATTATCAGCTCAGTGGGTTGCGCATCTTATAAATTAGCAAAATATTTAGTGGATATCCTTAACCCATTGGTAGGTAACATCTCTAATGCCAATATTAAGAATAATGTGTACTTGAGAGATAAACAAAATAGTGTAAAAGTTAATAGTGAATCGAACTTGTGAGCTTTGATGTAGTATCTCTATTCACAAAAGTGCCTATTGATTGATTTATTGGAGTTTTCTATCGGAATTATTAGAAAACAAACAACTGGAATATTCCATTTTCTAAAAGCACCTTAATTGAACTGATAAAATTATGTGTTAAAGACTGTAAATTTGAATTCAATGGAAAATTCTACTCACACAATTTTTGGTATGGCAATGGAAACCCTCTGTCCCCAGTGCTAAGTAACTTATATATGGAATTTTAGAAAAGAAAAATTTAAAACAATATAATTCCAACGCAAGGTCGTACCTTGGTTTAGATATGTTGACGACATAATTTGTGTATGGCCAGGAAACGAAGATATAATAACTTTTTTTGTCAGGTAAAATCAATTCGTACCATCAATTAAATTCACTATGGAAATAGAAAAAGATAATGCAATACCCTTTTTGGATGTCCTCATACGGAGAAATAGTAGTGGGTTTAAGTATAGTGCTTACAGAAAACCTACTAATATTTCTTCCTATGTACATTTTCTATTCTGGACAAAACAATAAGGTTAAAAGATCAGTGTTTGCATCCATGTTTTTAAAAGCACTACGGGTATGTAGCCCAGAATATGTAGATGAGGAGATAGATAAGATTCGGAATACAGGCAAGAAACTGAAATATCCAGATAATGTACTAAACAATGCATAAAAGCGGCAAAAAAGACCATGTATCAGAATAAAAAAGAACGTTACAACAACAAAAATTTGCTTGTACTACCTTATAATAGTAATATGAAAGATATCCCACATCTCCTGAAGATTTTGGTGTTAATGTAGTTTTTAAAAATGTAAAACAATGAAACAGGTACTTATTAAGAACTCCCCCGACAATGCTAAAGGATGTGTATATAAAATCCCGTTGCAAGTCATGTGACAACTTTTACATTGGTCAAACGGGGAAAGCACTGGAAAAAGAATAGAACAACATAAACTGTGTGAGATATGCACAGGGAAATAGTGGTATATTTGTACATGTTAGTGAGAACAATCATGCTATTAACTGGGAAGGGGCACAAAAGCTGGTGTGTTCTAATAATGCATTGGAAAGGAATATCATTGAATCTAGTTTTATAAAAGAAAGTTACAACAATAATATGAACATCAGTCAAGGAATGTATATCTTGATCCTTTAATATCAAAAGGAATTTATAACTGTTTAAATTTTAAGGTAGGCTGTAGAGATATATGAAAATAGGATTATTATATTTGTAAACACAGTAAAGGGGCAGTAGTGGTAATGAGATGTTCAACCAAGCCTCCCTGACACCTGTCAGGTGTGGACTTGTACCCTAAGCGGTAGTTTATCCCTTGAGAATTTATTTTAGATTTTAGCCAAATGATTTTTGAAAGCCACTACCTACTTGACTCTGCCTGTGGGTGGATCTGCAGTCTCAAACGGTTGTGTGTATGTTCGTCAGTACTGTCTTTGTAGTATATATACGCGTGAATTCTAATACTATGTCATCAGTCCTTTGTCAATGGCTTGAAAATAAAGCCGAAACCGGTCAGGACCTACACCCTGTCTCTTATTTTTCACCTGTGGATATGCGTGATATATATATATATATATATATATATATATATATATATATATATATATATAGATATATATATATATACATTATATATATATATATATATATATATATATATATATATATATATATATATATATATATATATATATATATATATATATATATATATATATATATATATATATGTTATATATATATATATATATATATATATATATATATATATATATATAGTATATATATATATATATATATATATATATATATATGTATATATATATCTATATATATATATATATATATATATATATATATATATATATATATACATTATCTCAGAATACTCCAGAGTAACTGCTCAATTCGCTTAGAGCCATAAAGAAAGAAGCGTGAGTGGTGGGAATAGACGAAGATTCGAGGAAGATCTTCGTTTCCATTTTGTCTGTTCTGGTTTAGACTGATTGAATGTACATTTAGGCTTGTTTAGTGATTTTACGGATAGGAATTATTTGTGCCTTTTACCCATAATTTATTAATATTAATTTGTATTCCCTCTTAATAAAGGGGAGAAAATAGTCTTCATTTATACCGATTTTGAAATACTCGTTATCCGTGTTTGTTTAAGAATGATTGTTTCGGAATTATTTATTTGTTTATTTATTCATTCATCAGAGAAAACATAATCCTTGCAAAGAATTAATCAATACTGATAGATAGTCCTTAAAAAGATAATACATTAATTAATTATTTTCACATTTCCCTTTGGTACAAAATAAAAAATATATATATATAGTAGCATAAAAGAGATTATCAGTATGTAGTTAAGAAATATATTTTTATATAAAGAATACTTACTTAGACTATCAATATTATTATGTAGGGCCTGGCAGACCCAATGGAAATATACCAGTTTCACCATAATTCTTGCATATATGCAAATGAATGAATGGAAAATGCTCCGAGCACATTTGTATAAGCCTAATTGTTTCGGCATCTCTTCAACAATTTCTGTGTTCACAATTAATTTTCTAGTGTAAAAATATTTTTAGGGAATATTTTTACAATACTTTTATTCTGCTTCATATTTGGAAAGTGTTAATAAATAATGTAAATTATTAATTTAATTTTTCTTTTTAAATCACTGGGAAGGAAAACGGTTCGTAGTTATTTTAAATTCGTTTTCTTTTGATTCTCTATTCAAACATCAGGGATTATCCGACGCCCAATACAATTCTTTAACCGAGGCTAAAAATCTTGCAGAAAAGGGACGGTATGATTCTTATCAAAACTGAGTTTAGGGAAGAAATTTTGTTAAGAAATGGCTATCATTTTCCACACTCATATGGTAGTTTTATGTGTTAATTATAAACTTATTAATGTTTTAGTATATATTTTTCACCGAATAAGTGGCTCTTTATATGATAAGTAATTTCAGAAATAAATTTTTTTTGACAAATTATATCATGATGAATAAGACAATAAAAATATGTTACTCAATTCTAATATGATTAATTCTTTGTGTACGCACCGTAACCACACATAGCATTACATAAATTTATTTAAATTCCAGGTCACAATACACATTTGTTTTTGAGAAACTTTTATATCAATAAATAATAAATTTATATAAATTCTTGGTCTAAATACACATGTTTTGGACAAGCCTTCTATATATAAATATAAAATTTTGATAAATTATTCCTCACAATACATTTTTAGGACAAACGTTTTATATAAGTAAATATCAGTTTATTCACAATATATATTTGTTGGACAATTGATTTTATATGAACAAAAGTCAACAAATCAAAAATAAATAAATAAATAAATTAGTAAATAAACATAAACATCAATAAAAAAATAAAAAAAGTAATAAAAAATGAACAAATAACAACCATCTTATGAGCGTATTCATGTAGAGTATTATTCCAGGGGACGTCGTGAAAATTTGTGTCAGCCACAGTGGCCGAATCCTTCCAGGGAACCAACTTGGGCCATCATCACTCGCACAAACTTCCGTTCAAGAGAGTCTGAGCAAATATGATTTTGATCAATCAGCCAGGGAACTTTCGGGGCAGTTATTAAAGTAAAGCCAAATTGGACCAAGCATCTTGGCCTAATGTAGTTTTCTGGATGTGATCTACTTTTATATATTGGCGCCAATTTTCTTTATTTATTTCTTTTTCTTAATGACCTCGTTAGCTGTCATTTTCTGTTCTTTTTCAGATTCAGCGCAGTAATCTTATTGTTGTTTTTTTGCGTTCTTTCTGTTTTAATCGCTTCTTGTCCATTCACATATATTTCTTTATTCAAGATAACGTAGGCATTATATTGAATCCATTACACATATTAGAGAAAAAAACCGACTATCAACACGGTAAAATAAACAGAATTCCTTCCTACCATCTAAGAAGAATAGCACAAGAAACCAACCGACTCCGTATACCGCCACGAGAGAGAGAGGAGAGATAGAGGGGGGAGAAACAGAGCAGAGCAGAGACAGAGACAGAGAGAGAGAGAGAGAGAGAGAGAAGAGAGAAAGAGGAACAAGCAGAGAGAGGGAATAAGCAGAGAGAGAGAGAGAGAGAGAGAGAGAGAGAGAGAGAGAGGAAGTTAGCAGAGAGAGAAAGAAAGAAAGTAAGAGAGGAAGAAGCAGAGAGAGAAGCGGGAGGGAAAGAGCGGAAGATGAGTCATCTGGACAGCCTGCAGCAGTACCTGCCGCCCAAGAGGTGGGTACCCCAACAACCCAACCCACGCGAATAACTCCGGCCGGACCATGCATATCTAAACGCCTCAGGGAGAGATTTCGTTACCATCCAACGACCAATTAAAATCCTGCTCACCGACCGCCCAATGATTGTACGACCTTGCATGCTATAAATACTTGTAAAACGTAATCTTAATTCACTTTACTGTATACTCTCGTAGATGACTGCCGTGCGCTGTCGACAAGTTAGAGGAATAAACCTAAGCAAATGAAAATCTTCACATGTCCTTAGGAAACTTAATACACCAGCTACATGCTGACGAAAAAAGATAATAGGAAGAATTGAAAAGATTCTATCTAAATTAAATGCCGTTGAAACAGCTATTGTATTCAATGCTACTGGCCTCAGAGAAGGCCTCCTTCTTCCAACACCTTTGTACAGGTTCTATAAAAGTTTCAATTTTATTCTCAAGAAAAAGTTCTTTTCATTTAAACTTTGTGAGGAATCAAATCTCTTCTCTAAAGAAAGATCCCTTAATCTAAACTTTGAAAGACATCAGTTAACCATAAAGAAAAGTCTTTTAAATTCAATTTTGGAAAACATCTATTCTTCGAGAAAAAAGACTATAAATTTAAACTGCACAGAATGGAAGAACCTTCTTATTTATTTATAATAACTTGTTCAAATAAAAGTTAGAATAGCTGGGTAAAGATCTTATCTCTCTCTCTCTCTCTCTCTCTCTCTCTCTCTCTCTCTCTCTCTCTACCCTTACTACCGAAACGAACGATATATCTTGAAATCACTTATAAATGCATAGTTGTATATACTCTACAATAAAACATGTTACAGAGTATGTATGTATCTATATATATATATATATAGTATATATATATATATATATATATATATATATATATATATATATATATAGATATGTTATATATATATATATATATATATATATATATATATATATATATATATCTTATATATATATATATATATATACTATATATATATATATATCTATATATATATATATATCTATATATATATATCTATATATATATATATATATATATCTATATATATATAATATATATATAGATATTATATATATATATATATATATATATATATATATATATATATATATATATATATATATATATATAAAGGTTTTTTTGCCACGACGAAAAATGAAAAAAGCGAGATAACCCAAGTACTTTCGGTCCGTTCGGACCCTTTTGCCTCAGCAAAGATTCCGAACAGGACCGAAAGTACTTTGTTTGCTATCTCGCCTTTTCATTCTTTCCGTCGTGGCCAAAGAAACCTTTATTTATAATAGCCATCACGTTTTATTATACTTCGTGATCAATTATTCATATATATATATATATATATATATATATATATATATATATATATATATATATATATATATATATATATATATATATGGACTGGTAAAAATGTTCTGTAACAACAGAATTCCATCTAAATAAAAGGATACCATAAAAACACCAAAATATAGAGAAAAAAGTTACTATATTTCAGAGACTGCTGTCTCCCTCTCCAGGTAGATGAATGAGAAAAGTTTACAGAAAAGGTGGTATTTATACCAAGAGGTCCATCCACAAACAAGCCATTTTAAGTCACCCCTGCTGATAATCTTCCTTTAATCTTCTTAAGGGTTGGTTGAATGAAGACGTTGTCGATCGTGTCCGAAATCCATGCTCTTTTGAGATGTTCATTACCTGCCTCTCTTTTATTAAGGCCGATTCCATCATTTGACTCTTGTACCGGCAGTTGCTGCTATAAATTACACGTGACAAATTCCAGTTTATTCTAGGTTATGTTCATTTATATGGTTGAAAATAGCCGAGTTCTGTTGTCCATACCTAACTGACCGTTTGTGTTGTATTAATCTCTGGGAAGGATTTTACCTGTAAATCCGATGTAACTATCATATAGTATAGGCTTGTTAATATGTACTGATGTTATGCTGTTTCAAATGGATGTATTACCTCGTTAGATATTTTGGTATTTTTCATTTGCTCAACTGCTATTCTTGTTTTTTTTGTTATTTTACTGCTGAATAGTTTGTAGCTCAAACTGCTAGTTTTGTTAACTGTATGTTTTAAAACATTTTATTTGCCTTTCTTGGCGGCATGCACTGTAAACTTTATCTCTTTCCTTAATAAACGCTCCAAGAAGAGGTCCATTGGAGGACGAAACTGTTGGGCATTTTCTGAGATATACCTTTTTTCATTTTCCTATGTGGAATACAACTGAATTACTATATCTTCGTGCCTAAGAAGATTACCAGTAATATATATGCATATATATATATCTATATATATATATATATATATATATATATATATATATATATATATATATATATATATATACATATGTAAGTGTTTACATAATAAAAATATGGAATGTTAGTCCATATATATAAGAGTCTAAAACTAAAGAGGTCAACCAGATTGCTTGCAGGAATGTGATCAGACTAGAGACGCTAAAGATGACGTATACTAAGTATGTAAGCTAAGATAACATGCCGTCACCTGTCTGGAACTGTGTTGGTTGTCTGGAACTGTGTAATGGACGAAAAGTTGTTCGAAAGCTAGTTAAAAGTGTAAGTAGTAAACCCTCTCGGTCATGTCCTATATATATGAAGTGTCATGTATCCTATATATATAAAGTATCATGTATCCATATATATAATTGATCATAAATACAGAGTCGAAATATATCTTTGCGTGTACGCAATAGGAATCTCTTATATAAATGATCATAAATAACAGAATCTAAATATATTTTTGCGTGTACGCAATAGGAATCTATTTAAAGTGCACATATAATCATAATATATGAATCCATATGCATTAGTATAAACAATCAGGTAGGCCTATAATCAATCTGTTACCTTTCATCTTACCAATATCTGCAGTTATATATGAGTTAGTATATTGATTAATGAATCAGAAATCAACGAATCAATCAGCATAAACATTAATAATTTTTATCAATTAAAACAATGATATTGGTAAATAATAGTGATCACGGATATATAATGGATACAGTTTTTTCACTTCATCTCATCAAGATACTTATGCTACAGAAAATACTAATGTACTCTGATAATTGCATAGAATGAAGATTAACATGATAAAAAATCATATTTTAACTGATAAAAAATATCATATATGAATTGATAAAATTATTAATGTTTTATGCTGATTGATTCGTTGATTTCTGATTCATTAATCAATATACTAACTCATATATAACTGCAGATATTGGTAAGATGAACAGGTAACAGATTGATTATAGGCTACCTGATTTGTTTATACATATGCATATGGATTCATAATTATATGATTAATATTGTGTTACTTTAAATAGATTCCTATTGCGTACACGCCCCCCCCCCCCCAAAAAATATATTTAGATTCTGTTATTTATGATCATTTATATAAGAGATTCCTATTGCGTACACGCAAAGATATATTTCGGACTCTTTATTTATGATCAATTATATATAGGATACATGATACTTTATAGTATATAGGATACATGACACTTCATATATATAGGATAACATGACCGAGGTTATACTACTTCACTTTTAACTAGCTTTCGAACAACTTTTCGTCCATTACACAGTTCCAGACAACCACCTATAGCCAATTGAAACGGCCTTTTTCAATGTTAAAACAAGGGGAAAATTTGCCTGGGCGGGTCCAACGTTCTATTTTTGCGCCTCATACTTATTCTCTGCATCCTAAGCTACACGATTACGTTCGCGATGAATAAAAAAAACACATCCCCAGCACGAGTCCTTCGCCAGCAAAGTAGAGTTGAATATCCTTCGGGTCGTAATTGTCGGAAGTATGTCCCTTTTTGTAGTCGAATTCCGACAGCCGCTGGAGCGTTTCCGCATTAAAACGAGATTAACGACGAGATACGGGTCGGTCGGTCGAAGAAGTCCATGAAATTCCTTTCACATTGTAGGCGGTTGTTACTTGACTGTAGTCGTCCGCTGCGACGAACGATTTTTTGAAGTTGCTATGTGAAACTCTCGTACTGCAGGATACTGTAACCGGTTCCATTAATCAGCCTGCAAGTGAAATTATACTTATATATATATATATATATATATATATTATATATATATATATATATATATAATATATATATATACACACACATATATATATATATAGTTATATATGTATAAATTTGTATATATACATGTATATTTACATAATAAAATATAAAAGTATAAATTTTTATACCTATCTCGTTCCTCCGCAATTATGGAATCTGAAATCCATTCAGATCAAATTACCTGGCCCTCGATGAATCACGCTACGTTAAACGTTGTAATACCTCCTTAACTCAGCTAAAATCACAGCTAATTCAGAACTATTCCATTTTCTTAATATCTGTTTAGACGAGGCAAAGAGTTTTGTATATTGTATGCTAATATTTTCTCAGAATTTTTCCGAGGAATATTCACGTGGCCAGAATGTGATATAGAATCTGCCAAATGTTTGGTAAGTGTAAGATTAGCTACTGTATTATTAAAGCAGTTGAGAAAACATTAATATTACCAAAATGATTTGTTATTGAAATGTCATTCGATAATTTTATTACTCAAACGAACATAAGTGACAGGTAATCCAAATCCAAAATGGATTCCACCTTTTAAAGAAGCACGAAACTATGTCAGATTATTGCATTTCAGAGTTCAAATGGAATACAGAATGTAAGCAAAGGCCAAGAGATGGAACTTATGATGACGTCATTCAGCTCTGAAAAGGAAACTGAGAGTAAAAAAAACTTGGGTGTTTTTACGAGAGGGTTAAGGAAAGTAAGATGGAAGAAACATGACATGAACGGAGGTACAGTCAAAGGAACGATCAAGGTCACAGCTATGAGCCGAAAGGACGCCAGAAGGAACCTTGAGTAATGCTAATGCCTACAGCGCACCGCGTGATATGAGCTGAAGGCACTGCCCTCTCTATGTGGTTCAGATTTCGAGGAAAACGAGAGGTATCCATCACTTTGTGCTTTGCTGCCTTGAAATCTACAGATATGGAAAATATATTTAATTCGCAAAGTTTAGTTGTTCAAACCTCTCTTTCAAACATGGCGAGAGAGAGAGAGAGAGAGAGAGAGAGAGAGAGAGAGAGAGAGAGAGAGAGAGAGAGAGAGAGAGACTGTCCTTTCGTTTCCGTAGAGACCTGCCATGGTGGGGCCTCCCCTTCGATGCCTGTCGAAGAAAGAATCCTTTCTGGAAATTTGCAAATCTTTTGATATATCTGTTGTTCGTGTTTACTCGATCTTTCTGATCTTACAATTAGCTGAAGACACTGGGAATGTTCAAAAATGAAACATCCGACTGTCGACCCCCAAAAACAACTCTTAGACGATCGAACCACCAACATCTCCCAATAGTCACATCCAGGTAAACTAGAACACCAATGAAGCCTGACTCGGGAATCTGCATCTCACAGTCGATGTCGATACTGAGTGCTATTTATCACCACTGCATCCTGGGTAATCGCCCGCCCGAATTGGGCTGATAAGGACCAAGGAGCGGGGGCTGTTATGTTACGCTCCCTATCACGTTGCCAAGACGAGGTAATGTCCTAAACGGGAGGGACCGATAACTTCTGAATGACCGTCGGCGATATGGCTGACAGCGTAAGAGGAGAGGCGCTTCGTGTCGATATGTCATTGAAGGTTCATGTTATCCTAGTTAGAACTTATCGCATCAAAAATGGGCCGTGTGGTATTGCAAATAGAAAACCAAAGATGTCTTTTTGATAAGAAATTTCCCATTTGCACAGTTATAAGAAATAAGATTATTTCCTCAAAACTTGCGAAAAAATTACCTGGAGAAACTGCCAACAGAAAAACGGGAGAACGTCGATTTGATAAACAATCTCTCGTCACAGGACATAACAGAGATAAAGATTTTTGTCTTGATTAAAAATTCCTCCCAACAGCCAAATGTCCAACAGCATAATAATCGACCTACAGCTTTTTTAGCGTTCCAGGTGCAGCACAATCGGCCAGGCGTATGACAGAAACTCATTTAAAACCTACATAGAAATTCATTAATGAAATGACCACGCGTGAAATTAAGGGCTGCAGTTCCGGCCGGGCCAAAAATCCCTGGATATTAATCACCTTCGCCCAAATGGTGGTGTGAAATCTGGAATTCCTAGTGGAAGGGATTTCCAGGGAAACAGAGTTGTTTGGATGTAGTAAGTAAGAGTGATTATTATTATTATTATTATTTTATTAAAAGTAATTGCTGCCTCAGCTGCATTAATTTTATACAGGTTCTTTTCTATTTTTCTATTAATTATTGCTTTCTCATTGTTGCTTAAACTGGTGAGCAACGCACCGAAGGTAGACATATCTCAGTTAGGTAGAACGATTGGATTTTATGGTAAAAATTTCAGTTGGGGTAGTCAAATTTTCGGGCATATCCCGTAGAGTTTATTAATTACAGATAGAATTGATGTTGAAATTTCTATTTCTTTTCTATTCTTTCTATTCCTTTCCGGACGTTTCGTCTGAATAAACCTCAGACATCCTCTTGGCGGAGGTGTGTGAAGGACTGAAGTGAGAAGGTTGTTGTTGTTGAAGATTAAGCTGGCCTTATGCCAGCACGGGCTTTAGCTAATATAGCAGCCCGTAGGTCATTTGAATTTTTTTTCAGGTGGTTAAGGTGATTTTAAGGATATGTGGCGAATCTTTATTCATGATATCAATGGTATATGCAGATGTGATGGTATGATTTGCAATGGAAAAGAAAAGGTGAACAGGCAAGGTTACAAACCCCTTTAAACCCTAAGGTACCCATTAGTAGAAGATAAAGATCGATAGTAGCGAGTCCTGGCGAGTCAGAGATAACCAGTAAGGAAATAGAATATTTATAGTCGTAAGAAAAACGGAAAAAAAGCACATTAATCTACGGAGTCAAGTACCATGTTTCACTTTACGATAATAGAAAAGAGAGCGCCGATCGTTAGTAATAGAGATTCGGCGAGAGAAAAACGAAATATTATAAGTTTTAGAGAAAGCAAATCAAAAGTAAACAAACAGCTTAAGCGGTAGTTAGAGTGACAGTTTAAATATTCGGTCGTTAGACGTGAGGCGGCCGAAAAACGGAGGGGAAAGGAGGATTATTTAGTAGTAGTTAAAAGCAGTAATGCTATAAACAGCACTTTTCGTGAAACGGCGGCATTTATTCCTGTGTCTTGAATCTATGCTCTTCCGTTGGACGAGCTCACGAGAACAGTTGATGATCATTGCTGTTGTCATTGTTGTAGATGGCTCTGTGTAAAAATGCAATAACTCGTCGTAGGTCAGCAGGAACTTTCTCTTTTTGGTATTTTCCTACGAGGATGAAGGCGTTTCCAACACAGCTGTCTCTCTATCTACGATCTCTGTCTGTGTTCCTGCTTCGTTGTACACAACGGGAGCTACTGCCGATACCTCGGTCTGCATATCTTCAACAGCTGTGTCTTCTTCTGTTTGGGTTCCTGCTTCGACACGAGCAGGAATCGGCTTCGTCGGCGGTGCGGGGGTTGGGGGGTGGGGATGAACTGAGGGGTTGGTTGGAGGAAATAACCTTGGGGATCGGGGGGATGGAAGGGGTTTGGGAGCTGGAGGTTGGAGGAAGGAAAGGATGAGGGATTGGGGATGTAGTGACGGGGTTTTGTGTTAGGGGAACGATGAGTTTTGTGGAGGAGGTGGAAGATTCGTTCTTGGGGTCTATTCTTGGTTCACTTGGTGGTCGTCTTGGGGCGATGGCTGTCGTTCTCGAGGTCTTGCAGGCGGTGGGGATATGCCCTTCATCCTCCAAATTTTCTCCAGTCTACAGGGCACCCCTTAAACCAGGCATGGTGTGACTGGTGCAGTTTGGCATCGGGCAAACAGTGTGGCCCTTTGCTTTAAATTTGGTGAGGCAAACGTCTGTCTCTGCCTCTGGCTGCAGATTCCACAAATAAAAATGCTGGGCCGTGCACTCCCTCCTGTGATGCCCAAACTCTGGCACTTGAAACAAAAACCTGAGAGGTTCGGGGATAAAGGCTTCGGTCTTGTAGGTCCAAGTATCCCAAGGCTGATGGTGTCTGGGATTTGGCCTTTGAATGTTGCTTCAACTTTCAGGGTTTGTTCCTGTTCCGTCTTTGTTCTTCACTGTACAACGTGAAGCGGTCATTATGCTGGCACTTCCAGAAATTCGGTCCATAGTGACGTATTTGTACTTTGCATATCATTGCTTTGGATATCTTTCGGCTGGGTCCAAACAGGAGACATAGAGGGTCATTCTTCAAAAGTTCTGCTGACTGTTGATCTCTCGGGGTAAACAATGAATTCCCCCCTTAGATTCGGTCGGGCTTGAAGTTTTGCAGTGGGGTATTTCTTTTTCCAGTGCTAACACGGCTGCATACGAAGTTTGATTTTCCAGAGCTGTTGTCTTGAACCTGGGAAGTGCCTGGGTCGTCGTGGTGGGGTGCTGAGGGCGTCGAAGGTTTATTCATGTCGATGACACTCTTGAGGGCTTTTTTTCTTTCTTTTGGACTTTCTGGAAGCCCTGATCGTCAAGGGAGGACGGGTCGACCTCCTGGGAGTCAGGAGACGACGGCCGCTTCTCTGCCATCGTCGTAAAATCGACAAGGTAAACTCTAACGATTATATAATGCCAAAATATAGAGCAAGGGTGACGTAACGGGTTACGTGACGCGCCTGTGCGCGAAATTACGTAACTCTCCCCCCCCCCCGGTGTTGTTGGAATGGGGTCGTTCGGCGGTATTTATTGTGTCCCAGGTGCTCTGTCTGATGGGCGCTGCATTTTCATTGGCTGAACAGAGGATTAAGTCCCTGAGTCAAGCCGTCTTGCAGAGGTGGAAGCTCGCACTGCTCTTTCTCGTGCGGACGCTGGAGACTGGGAGCGTAGTATTGGGAAGGTCATTGCCGATAGACGGGGGCAACTGATTGGCCCGTTCGATCGGCTCTATGGTGCTGGCGGGCGGCGCCCTTCGTGCCACCGTCGGGAGGAGTGAAGTCTCTTGGGTGGTGTTGAGGCTGGGTCTCTCCTTCCCGATGTGTAGGGCCTCCAAGAGGCGGAGGCGACGGTGGTCTGCTGCCTATCGATAATTCTGATATTAGGAATAATGTCATTCCTAGTTATCCTCGTATTGTGGACGTTTTTGGCATGATTATGGATGGCGCCTTCCTGAGCGTGGCAGGATATCCTCTTCGAAAATCGCATAGTCGTCATACCAATGTAAGCGCCGGGCATTCCCAGACAGGGCATTTGTACTGGTAGACAACGTTAGTTTTTCTTGAGAGGGTCCTGCACCACTCGGCGAGAGCGAGTGTCCAGAGAGATACAAGCGCACTGCGATCAGCGCCTTTCAGGAGAGCTCTCTCACACTGCTCTTCGTGGAAGAAACACGCACACTGAATTAGAACGTGTTGCCCAAGTTTTTAATTAACAACGGGTATTCCAACCGGGACATCACTAAATGCATTCGCATAAACATCGATAAGTGGTATCAGCAGGAGCCTCGTCCCGCCGCCCTTGAAGACGTCACTCTCTTTTACAAGGGAGTATTTCATAAGAAATACAAAGAGGA